>NW_022714864.1:125684-127635 GCF_011630105.1 Anneissia japonica
CATTTTGAATAAAGCAAGAAACAAAGAGTATGCAATGTAACCATCTAATTTATTTTCAAATCCTCATTCTTGAAAGTGAAATTCTGTATTTTGGAAATTTTGCATTAAATCTGTCATTGTTATTGTTGTTGTTGTTGTTGGGATGAAAAGTTAACACAAACAATATGGTGGCTAAACGAATATTATATGTAAATATTTTTTTTTATTTGTTTATTCCCCGACAAAATATATCGTCTTCCCCAACGGGGGGGGGGGGTTCTAAGCTTCCCCAACGGGGGGGCTATAGCCCCCAGTCCCCGTCTGGTGCCACCACTGGATGTACTCTGCATACATATTGAATAGTGTAGGAGATAATATGCATCCTTGCCAAATGCCTTGACCCAGAGGAAACCAGTCGCTGTCACTTTTATCTGTGTGGACACAGGCTAGATGGCCAGTGTACAGGTTCTGTATAAGATGTACCAGATGGGTTGGAACTCCAAGAGTTAGTAGAGCTTTCCAAAGATCACCATGCCTTACGCAGTCAAATGCCTTGGCGTAGTCAATAAAGCAAAGATACACCCTCCTTTGATATTCTTTACATTTTTCTATGATTTGATGTATGTTACCTATGTGGTCCCTAGTGCCTCTTCCTCCTTTTGAGATGTTTTCGAAGTCTTTCATTCACAATGTGCAAAAAATTTTACTTGCATGGGAAATTAGTGCTATTGTTTGGTTGTTCTTGCTTTCAGCATGGTCCCCCTTCTTTGGTATGGTGAGGAATACAGATTTTTACCAGTCTTCAGGCCAGATTTTTGTATGCCAAATTTTGTTGCAAAGTTGTAGCATGATATTTTCTCCAATTTCATCTGTGCTTTTCAGTAGTTCACCAGGTATCTCATCGGCACCAGGAGCCTTGTTGTTCTTCAGCTTTTGAAGGGCATTCCTCACTTCTGAGAGTAGGATGTCTGGTTCCTCTTTGATGTATCAATAATAAAATTAGCATTAACCTCCTGGGAACAAATAGGTTTTTACAGTAATCCTTCCACCTTTGTTTGATCTCAAAACTCTCAGTTAAAACTTGCCCATTTTCATCTTTAATGACTAAGAGCTTGAATGTACGTTTGCTGGTGAGGTCTTTCACACTTTTAAAAAGGTCTCTACTGTTATTGTGATAGTTATGGTCTTCAATCGCTTTTCAATCGTTTTAAGGTTAGGTCCTTATAATTCAAAATAATGATTACTTCTCTTTTTGTAGCAACTGTAAAAATAAGCCAAAGGTTATTTAAAGTAAACTTAAGAGCAGTTGTCTGTAAAAATCAAAGGAATTTCAAAAATAGTGGCAGACTAAAAAAATTCAAATTTTTCACATGGCTATAGCTTTGTTAAGAGAATCAAATATGAAGTTTTATTCACTTTGTGCGTATATTTCCATGGCAACGGGTAAATTTGTATTTTTGGCAATTTTTGTCATTTTTGGCTGTTTTAAAATGTTAATATTAGTAATAATCTGATACAATATTTCTGATATCCTTATGGTTTATTCAGTATAAATATATGTATAAGGTCAGTACATTGGGTACCTGTTGCATATTTTTACATGTTTTTTGGATTTCATAGTTGGAAGATACCATGTTTTTAAAAAGGGGTGGTTTTCTTTTTTTCCAAATTATGAAAAACTTCCAAATTTTAATTGCTCATGAACCTCAAAGTGGTGCTTTTTTAGAACTGATTTTTTACAAATAGGTAGTTGTAATGCTCCCTTAGAGAACTTCAGTTTTAAAAATGTGGGTAATTTAAAGGGGGGGTGCGGGGATAAAATAATTAATTTTTAATTTAAAATAGAGGGATGGGCGACCACAACGACGGTGACGGCACTCGATTTTGGAGCGCGGTATTCGAAAACGAGGCTCGTGAACTGGGTCCCAAAAAAAAACTGGTGCTACAGGATTTTGAGCTAGTGTTATAAGAT
>NW_022714864.1:130947-142949 GCF_011630105.1 Anneissia japonica
ATCATGTTTTATTTCTCTAATTATCGTTACATCTCAACGTTTTGAATTTTTTAAGTATTTTTCCCGAACTCAGGAAAGGTTAAATAAGCAATATATGGCCACTTGTCTCATCCCCGCACTTCCCCTTTAAAAACGTACGAGCAGTGTTGCCAGAAATACTTGCATTTTTCATTTTAAAAAAATTATAATAGTAAAATTTACCATTTTTTTCTGCTGATTTATTCTAAGATTCCTTTTATTACAACAATAATAAATGTTTTTCTATACTTTAAGTAATGTTGTGATAAAAAAACAAACAATGTTTGTGGTATCAATGTTGTCATTTTCCTGTTTTAGCGGTATTTTAAACACTTTTAAGGTGAATAATTTCACTTTATACATACCAATTTCTGTCAGTGGTGTCACCAGTTGGACACAGCCCCTTAACCTGCCTGGGAATGCCAGTCCCTGAATAACACCCTCTCCTCCCTAACCACATCGTGCAACACCCCTACCCCTTCTTGTCGGGACAACCTAATATGTGGTCGTGGTAGGGGTGGTGCCAGGATTCGTCCGACAAGAAGTCCTATGTCCCAGATGGTGGTCCGATTACAGCATTCAGAGAATCTCGAGCAGATTTTTTGGAAAATGAATATCTTGGCAAATATTTTGTTGCATTGCGGTGTTCCAAACACAATCCCAGAACAGCGATAATGAAAGATGTAGTTTCATAGCTAAAGAGTATGCAAACGAAGTTGATGTCATTGAAGATGGTTTTAAAATGAAACATGCTTTAGAATCAGATAGACAGTAAAAGGTTTTTCCTACCTTCTCGAATGTTGCAACATATGAAGAACTGCAAGTGGGATCGTATAAGCCTTCTTAATAATTTTGAATTTACAACTACAGGCAGGGGTGGATCCAAAGATGTTCAAAAAGGGGGGGGGGGCAAAGTTGGCCTGATCGAGACAACACTGTCCTAGGATGTCCAGGGGCATGCCCCGCGAAATTGTTGTGTTCTAGACGCACAAAAATACCATTTAAGGTGTCTGGGCTATCATTTTTTTTTTCTTAATTTTTTTTTCTTTTTTCTTTCTTTTACCTCCCTCCCCTAAATCCGCCCCTAACAGGAGTTTGAAAATGGAGGGCATATGACATCTGACCTGGTTCAGAAAGTGGAAAATAAATTTCAAAGATACCATAGTGTCTTTTGGTGTGCATGAATCACCAAAATACAATGGAATTAATTTTAAAGAAATGATCACTGCGAAGGTGTCTGATCAACCTGTTCGCCAATATCTGCCAGTCTGTGCATAAGGCTAAGTTTAATAACCATTTGTTTTTCTGTCCCGAAGATGGATTTATAAAGTCCTACATAAGCTTCTGTACACTAGAAAATCAGATAGTTACAGGAACACTTGAATACAGACCTGAGAATCAAACACTGTTGGACAAAGTAGAATTAGCTTATGCTAAGTCTTGCAACTGACACATATTCCCATGGTAGCATTTTTATCTTCTAATGTTTAATCTTTCAATTTGCTCCAAAAGCCATCAGTCGACTATTATCTGCCATACAAGAAACATTACATTCATATTCATCAATATATATTTGCAATGGCCAAAAAAAATCATAAGAAAATTAAACAGTAGATCAGTGTAGCAGAGTAGTAAAAATGGAGGAATTGTTGGCAGAGACGGATAGACATTTAGAGAATATGGAAGAAGATTTGAAACGTTCAGTTCTACAAGGAGGCGGTAAGAAGGCTGACTGTTGTATCCCTAGGCGAGATAGATATTTAAGAATGTGATCATAAGGTTAAACAATTGGACAAAAAGTGCATGGATTGAAATATTTAAATCTTGTGTTGTACCATGTAGAGTATTACCATATTGTGCAAATAGGTGTGGATATGAATAATATGAAGTGTAATCTGATAGAAGTTTACTGAAAAGATATTCAAACACTTATTAAATGCGCACCTTCACATTCATAGAAAACAAGAAAAAACACAAGATTTTCAGAAACAACAAAAATAATATGTTCAAAAGAAATTCCAAATAGTCAGTGTCAGAGGTCGAGAAAAACCAGAGAATAGCTACAGTAGGAACGACTGAGTTAGCTCAGGGACGTAGCCAGGATTTTGAAAGGTGCCGGGGAGCCCTTATGCAAATTACGTAGGATCCCGGCGGGGTCAAGGAGGCGAATCCCCCTGTGAAGTAGCGCACTCTGAACGTTTTTAGGACTGTTTGAGAGGATAAATTGAAAATTGCAATAGACGCATTATAAATAAGCGCAAAAATAATTATATTATATTATTATTATATTACTGAATCAACAGTGGCAGATCCAGGAATTCGAAAGAGAGGTGAACGAGGGAGGGACTTTCACAAACCGAGGAACCACCCACCTCAGCCCCACCATGGTTGGGGCTGAGGTAAAAAAATTTATTACTAGGGCATCTCTAGATGGCCGGAAATTACACTCTCGCACTTCAATTTGAATATATTTTTCTTCTTTATTTTTCCTTAAAAAATGAAGGGGGGGGTCCTTAAATCCACCTCTGCTCAAAACATTCTTTATCCACTGCCAGAATAGTCATAATCACGAAAAATGGACATGAAAAACCAGATCACATCCTAAAAACAAACAGCAGTCACTAAGATATACATCAGGAGCTGATTCGATGGAGTTCAATGTCATACCCAGGGAAGGGCACAGACCTGTTTTGAAAGGTGGAGAGGGAGGACATTTTGTGAGTCGACACCCACCTCAGCCCCACAATGGTTGGAGCTGAGGTGAGAAAATTTGAGGAAATAGTACCTCTAGGTGGCCAGAAATGACACTTTTAGTAAAATTCATCATCATCCCATCACCATATTAGTCAAAATGAAGTGCAAAAAAAAATTCTCATGATCTTTTATCAGGGATTTTTGACAACCATAGAGATCTTATTAATGTGCGTGTGTATACCATAGAAAACAAAGCTTAAAAACATTGTCTTTGAGTATGTACTTTACATAGGCCTACTTCAAAAACGTGATTTCACAACCACCTCAGCCCCACCATGGCTGGGGCTGAGGTGAGAAAATTTGAGGAAATAGTACAAATATGACACTTTTATATCTGTCTCTTATACACATCTAGATGTGAATTCATCATCATCACATTACCATTATAGTCAAAATGAAACGGCAACAAATTTCTCATGATCTTTTATCAGGGATCTACTTAATATCCAAGATAACTTAGGCCTAAATAGCTTACTAAGCTTTAACTACATATACTATAGTATGAACAACAAATCACAACTTTGTTTTTCGCATTTAGCACAATTTTCTTCACTTTTTATTGCTATTAATATTATTGTCAGTTATTACTCTCGTCATCATCATCATTGTTATTATTATCATTATTACTATTAGTAGTAGTATTATTAAACAAACATTAAAAGAAACTTGCAAAAGGATAAAAACGAAATTGAACCACAGTATCGCATTTCTATCTTAAAAGATTTAAGATTTGTTTAAATCACGCTTAGGCCTATGTGTTCTATTAGGCCTATGTATAACGTGTACTGATACATATTTACATGTTAGAAGTATTCATTTTAAGTGATCCCAGGAAAGAATTTGTATTGGCTCAAGAATATGCTTTAAAATTTTAACACTGTGTACAAAGGGGGGAGTCGTGTCAAGATACAGTAGTACACTGTTTAGGCTACTAAAGTGTTCAAGAGTCAGATGAAGATATTCTTCAAGCTGCCGAAGAGGAATCGCAATAGACAACCTCCAAATGCTTGTCCATGAAACAGTTGATCTTTAACATCCATTTGTATATGGCACAATTAACTTTCCATGGTGAATTCAACAATTAAATTGAGTCTTCCTGAGTTGAAAATCATAACTCGTTGTTGAAAGCGAATTTATCATGAATTGCTTTTGTCAGAGTGGTGTTTGAATTTGTATTGTTTTTTTCAGAAAGTTAAATTAAGTTGTTCGCTTTACATGCAATGCAGTATAATATTGAGTTAAAATATTTGAAATAAACCTGGCAACACATGTTGTTATAATAGTCATGTATATAGTAATATTATAGTTACATGAATTAGGGCATATTATATTATAACATTTTCGGTACAGTAAAAAAAATGTATACTTATAATATTTCTAATGAAACAAATTCTGCTTTTTCTGGCAATACAGTAACGCATATTAATAAACCTTACAACACATTTCTTAGCATGTTGTTAAACTTGTCAGGTAACTATATTTGTTATGGTTAATGAATTATATTATATTTTATAGCATTAACTGTTCAGTAAAAAAAAGTATATTTATGTTAATTTTCAGTAAAAACAATGCTGTTTTCTGGCAATACAGTACAAAATTGAGTTTTAAATTACTTGAAATGAGCCTGGCAACACATTTCTTAACATGTTGTTAGATTATTTATGTAACTATAGTAACATTATATTGAAATGAATTTACGTCGATTTATAATATTATCCATTCAGTCAAAAATGATATATTTTTATTTAAAAAATGCCGTTTTTTCTGGCAATACCGCATCCATGTGTGTAAATTACCCACAACTTTTTTTCTTGATCATTGTTTGGACAACTATTGACTAGCAAAATATGGAAGATGGTGGATATGAAAGCACCACTTTGGAAGTTACTGATAGGTTTCTGAGGCATACTTTTTAAAAAATATACTTTTGAGAAAAACCCCCTTTTGTAAATAATGGTATCTTCCAAACAGAATTGTTTACACAATTTTTTTTTTGCGATAAATGGAAGTTAATATCTGGTTATTTACATGGATGATCACAAAAATATATGTAGTGCATGTTCTTTTTTTTAAAATAAGGTCTGAAAGTCAGTGTTTTTTCACTTCTGAAAATGTCCAAAATTGACAAAAACGGTAAAATTTAGATAATTGGTCGTTGCCATGACAACGAAAGCTAAAAAATTAAACAAATGTCATAGATATGCTTTTTACCCAAGTATCTATTCATGGTAAAAATTTGAGAGAAATCCATTTTTTGACATCTGCCACCAAATCTTTAATTTGATTGGATAGGAGGAAGGATAATGGTCTAATTCACTGTACAACATCTCCAGTTAGAAACCTTACCACTGGTGGTGTGCTTTTGATGATTAACAATGGAGAATACAACAGCCATGTAATATTCAAGTACAAAGATGACCCAATCATTACAGGAATTATTCCCGACAAATCCATTGCGAGGTGAGAGAATTATAATTTTCCATTTATGTAGCTCATATTGCAAGAAATGTCACTAAAATAAAAGAAAAACCCTTATATTACTCTCTCTGTTTATAAAACAGAACATAAGGATTTTCCTTAATTACATAATGAGAACTGATGTTGCATTTTGAAAATAAAAACAAAATCATACAGTATATATAAAAGTATTATGAAGTAAAAGGTGATGTGCATAATTCTAACCATAAATATGGCTGCAGAACGTGGTGAGGTCAGTATTTTTTTATTTCGCCTACCTTGGGAAAAAATTGTTCATGCATTTCACAATAATTTCAACCTACTGGAGCTGCATCTAGTTTGAAACCCTTTATAAAATGCAGAATGCGTTCATAATTCCTGCCATACATTCATTCAATGTATTTTTACAAACTGTTTTCCATAAAAATATCAGAAAATAAATTTTGTTTATATTCGTTTAATTATCATAGATTTTGTTTGCATTTTTAGCAACGTATTTGTTGATAATGTACAGTAACAGCATAATGTGTCTCCGACATTATCTGTACGTCTAAAATCCCACAATGGAACTGGCAACTGATAACCTAGACTACCACTGCACTAGGGTTTTGCAGGAAATGCCGTTGCCAGCTATTAGGACAGTAATGCATCCACAGAATGATTCCACATTTTTAAAAATGGGTCCAAATTATGCAGATTTATGCATTAAATGAGTTCAGTTTCTCATTTTGCCTAAAATGGGTAAAGTATAAGAAAATAGATCCAGATTTTTCATATTTTTGAGTAAAATTGGTTCACATTATTTGGTTTTTATGCGTAAAGTGGGTCCACCCTAATATTTTCCTGTACTGTTTGAAAATTCTGGCTACAGCATTGTTTGCAGGGAATCAATCTAACAACATATCATTCTGTTCGACAATAATGCTTATTATTATTATTATTTTCCCTCAGTGGTGGAACATATATTAAAGTAAATGGACTGAATCTATACGTAGCAAACAATAAGATGTTGACCATGACAATAGATGAGGAAGTGTTTTACGGAGTAAGTTTATTAATGGTTGTTATCATTGGCGACGAATGCTGGAGGAGAGGAGGGACACATCCTCCACATTTCAAAGTGGGAGTATGTGAATCATATCAGTTGTCTCCCCCCACTGTTCACTCTTGTTCTGTTTCCCTGTGCGGTGCATAGTAGAGTAGATACTGGGACCCTATTGCCTTGGGCTTTTTGTGCCGCACGTTTAGGCTGCTACAATCAAGAGGAAACAGTCATTAAGAAACTGTAGGTAGTGGTAGCTTTTACTACGAAGGAATGGGAATTCCAAACTTACCAATGCACAAGCGCAGTTAACAAAGAATGTCTGTGAAATATGTATAAAAAACACAGTGAGCATGCGCTTGGTAATGCTAGACAGCCAGTGAGCATGTGCATTGAGTAAAGTGACGTTGTCAAGCATGCACAGTTATCAAAGAGACGTCTCAGGAACCAAACATTGTCTGTGAAGACGGTATGAAATAGAAATGGGAAAAATTTAACTTTTTCATGCATTAAGCATATGCAACTCAAGCTAACTGTGATCATGCATTGCAATGAAAATTGAAAATAATGAGAATTCCTTGGCTATCGAAGGCTTACAGTGCATCATATAATCGTCAGGGAGAATTTTAATTAAATTATCGCAAACAACAGTTTATTTGGCTCTGTCAACGACACAACCTAGGTTAGGCCTCTCTGTGTAGCTACTAATAGCCAATAGTAGGGGAAAGCTGAGGCTAAGTCGCAATTGTCTCGAAAGGTATGGTGCTGTACGCTGAAGAAGGATAGCGTGAATATGCTCTTCGTCATATGCATCCATTATTGACAATCCGATAAATAATAGCCACATAAACTGAGAGCAGTAGGCCATACAAATATATAATATAAAATATTAAAAAATAGTAACATTATCATTAATAACAATAATAATAATAATAATAATAACAATAATATTAAGAACAAAAACTAAAGAAAGTCTATATGGTAAGCCTAGACCTTTATCAAATCATATATCACACTTTCTACATTTCTAATGTGGAGTACTGTTAGTATGTTTTTTTATTATTTTAATCCTGTGATTGCAATGTAAATAAATTTGTGGCTATTGATACTGCAGTCGTAAACCAATTCTATGTGTAAGCTATATTTTATGTTTATGTGTCATATAAAAGAAATGCATTGAAGATGATATAGGTCATTCTCAAGTATACATTAATTAGTATTAAGTTTGGCAATACAAACCAGTTATAAGTTAAAGATGTTGCAGCATTTTTTTTATAAGAAATATTTTCTGTTATGTATCCTGTTGATTTGTTGCTTATTTATTTTTTAAAATTTATTTCTTACACATCCAAACGCAAGTAGCACTTGCCAATTGCATGATGGAATGAAGCTTTATAAAGTAAGTCTTTATTTGACGCTTAAAGAGTTTTTTTATTGTAAAAAAGTTGAACCCAGTACCCTGGGACTGGAAAGCAAGTATCCTCAGTGACCACTATACAATATCTGGGGTTCTAATCCAGGTAAAATAAAGGGTCCCCTTCATAGTGGTGAATAGAAATTGCCTGCAGTGCTAAAAGATATATTATATTTTACCCCTTTTCATGGCTTAAAAAGTTTTTCCTTATTATGTAGTTTTCCTTATTGGACATGTCTGTAAATTTTTATTTGTCTATTTCTGTGATTTATTTGGTTGTTGAAATATTTTGTTTGTTTTTTTTCAGGATTGTATGAATGCAACTATGGATTCAATGACATGTAAAGTGCCCGACATCTTCAGTAAGTTTGACCCGGGAGATTCTGACTTTATGCTGGTTCCCAGTTACGGATTCCTACTTGATGGAGTTGAGACATACCAGTCTCTGCAGAGTTTAGAGAAATTCCAGGATTTCAAATATTATGTGAATCCTGTGTATAAAGGACTGGCAAATAATGTGTACAAGAGGGATGATGTAGAGTATTTGACCATACTGGTATGTATCTGTCTCTTATACACATCTAGATGTGTATAAGAGACAGAATATATATAGACCTATACTGTAACAAACATAATGTGTGAACATCCAATCAAAATACAGATAATAAGCAACACAATGTAACAGAATCGTACATGTCAAATTGCAAAGATGAAAGGACCGTCATGTAGAGTAATAAAACAATGGGGCAGGCACTTTCAATACGTAAAAAATGGAAATATTAATAAAGTCAAGATGGGCAGAAAGCATTAACAAAATTAAAATGTTGTTCAAAGCATATAACATAAAAGCCTATGATAAATGCAGGCAATAGTAGCAACTAGTGCATATTAGATCTAATTAGATATACTGTAATGTAGTATTAAGGTTCAATGGTATTAACTTGCATAACCATTGGAATCGATACCCTTCACCTGATAAATGCCTTAAATTGGTTTGACAGTTTTAATGGTCAACTTGAGTATACAGATAATCTAATAATATAACTGGACATTGTATAACTTTACCCTCAGTTGGACTTGGCCTTTCTCACACTATGAATCTATGATTGTCAGTTTTGAGCCTAAGCTCTGAAGTTTGTGATACATCTTAATTAGCAGTTTTTGGGTAAACAAGTTACTAAATCATAGAAAAAGAATTTCTCTATGATCCAATCAGAAATTCTAAAAGTATGTGGTGACTTACTTGAGACACACCCCCATTACCTAAAGTATAATAGGCAAACACCCTCATATCACTGAGTAGTAGTTATTCAATTTAGTAGTTAAGAGTACACAGAAGAAAAGTACAGAGCCGACTCCACTCTAAAAGGGTTCTCTAACATCTGAAACCTGGAGTTTAGCTGATTGTAACCAATGTACAGTTTGTGTAAATAAAAGTTTGCAGTGTACTGAAAGGAACTGTGTTATATACTACTCATTAAAAGATATTTAACAATACCCTCTCAAAGACTTAAACGATGCATTCCTACTATTAGGTGTAAGAGTGCCAAGTTTGAAAATAATACATTCCTCTAATTTTTTACAAGTTATTTCTGAACTGTTTCAAATCTTAATGGTGGTGACTATTATATCAGAATGTGTATAGTTATCAGAGAAATGAGCAGCATTTGCCCTGATAGCAAAAGGTTTGCAGGATCGAATCTTTCAAGAAATTATTTTTTTTTTATACAACTGAATAAATGGAACTTTTCGGTGAAGGGCTATGCTTTATGCAATTATAACATCTTGTTCCTATTTGAGCACTGTTATTGTTTATCCATATATGTGTGGTGTGTGTGTGTGTGTATATTACATCGGCTTCAATAAAATAGTAAATAAAACGCATAGAGCAAAAGTGTAGAGTAGCCGTAACTTTTAATGGTAAAAAATACAAACGTTTTCGGGCATCGCCCTTCATCAGGTGGTACGGTACAGATAGAAGGTAAAGCAAGGATAAATACAGTCAATGCGGACGTAGGATGAGTGACAAAGAACCTGCTGGCATTAATATTAGTTAATGCTTTTAGACTTTAATATGTCTTTTGCAGCCTTTTTATATATTTATATATATATCTATATATTTATTTATATTGCTTTATGTTTTACATTATATAGCATAGGCTACTAGTTTATATGACTCATTCGATTACTATTGTTCTTTGATTTGATTTTGTTCACACCCTCTAATCTTTGGTAGCTCGTTTGCTACTCGCTCAGGTTCTTTGTCACTCATCCTACGTCCGCATTGACTGTATTTATTCCTGTCTCTTATACACATCTAGATGTGTATAAGAGACCTTCCTCAGTGGCGAGTGAGTGAGGGTAGAAAAAGCTAGATCGTATAAGGTGAGAATTTCATGCAAGCATGATTGGAAACAATAGGCTGGGTGAGATTAGAATAAACAGCCTAAACAAGTAAACAGGAAGGCCTAAACTATAGAGGCAAGCCTCAATAAATTATATATATATATATATATATATATATGTATATATTGAGTGGAAGAGAGGTGTATAAAATGTTGCCTATATGCACATTATGTTTATTTAAATGAAATTTATTTAAATAGCCTTAATTTCTTTTTTTATTAAAGGGTGAAAATCTTAACCTTGCTTCCAATAAAGATGACGTGAAAGTAAAGATTGGAAGAGAGAAATGTGATGTAACTTATTTAGGTAATATCCAGCTGACATGCATACCTCCAGAAAAACAACCTCTAAGCTTGGATGGATCTGACAGCTCCGCAGAAGTCATGGTAAGTACCTGCTACCAGGGGTTTTGTGGTTCAGTTATACTACAAACAGAAATTTACTAGTTATAAACGGATATGACTACATGTTTAATGTTTATTTTCAGGTCTACCATGGTAACTTGAATTTCAGCGTGGGGTCACTGAAATATTACAAGCCAGCATGGACTCTTCCTCCTGAAGTATTAATCAGCATAGTGGCAGTGGTGATAATCATCATCATTGTTTTAATCCTTGGGTGCTATATTTATCGTTACAAGGTAGGCTAAAAATAATGATTATGAGGCCAACAAATTTTGGGTCAGCATTTTTGTTTTTTTTATTTTTTGAAGTTTTTTGTTTTACTCATATTGCAAATTTGAGAAATATCACTCTCAAAATTTAATTTAACACATACCGTAAAATCTTGAATTGAAGCCCTATGGGCTTAATCTCAAGAAGTCCATCTTAAATTGAAGCCCCTATTAGTTTGCAAAACTAGCCTCGAAAACAAGCCCACAGACTTCATATCAAGATAGCATGACATATATTCTACATACACTGTACATGAATTTCAAAGAAACAAAATAAATAAAAAAATAAAAAAAAATGCATGGTTTATACAGTAGTTTAGGTGATTAAAGCAGGGTTAATACACTCCATGATACAGACTGATGTTACAGTGGCCCTCTTTATTTGTTTTATAGTTGTAATTCTCAAAATTTACAGCATTCATTTTGAAAAGAAACCTTCCTCTTTACTTTGTAAAAGTAGCCTCGAAAAGAAGCCCATCTTGAAAAGAAGCCCATGCAAAGTTTGCAATAAAAGAAGCCCAGGGCTTCAATTTAAAGGTTTTACGGTATTGTCCTAAAACAGACATCTATTTTCAACCTATGTGTACAGTATATACATTGTTGAAATATGAGTCATAATTTAGAGAACCGAGTGCACAATGTATGGCAAACTCTCCCACTGTTTACCTACAACCTGATCTAGGCCTAGGATGGTCTAGAAAAATACCTCTTTGGTCTAGGTAAGCCATTCTACTACGTACTACTACTAGTAATACGTGGTTGCTGTAATCGAAGATCTTAATTTACTTTGCAATTAATTAGATCAGGAAAAAGCCACAGAGATCCCAAGTTGCACTAGGAAAGTTTGCATGCATGAGCCTTTTGATACAAACAAAAAAAAAGATATAGGTCGACATTAATAATCCTGCTGTTGGTGCTGTAGCTTATTTATAAAGAAAAATGTCTTACATACATGTTGCCCATTTGGAAACATTAGCTCATGTAACCAAGGGTTTATTCACATTTCACATTTGTTATATAAGGCTTAGAGCTAGGGTTACCTGCTAATCATTACCAAGTCGCGTCTAGAGAAATACAAAGGTTACGTTCAGACTTGAATATAAGCCAGGCTTGAGTTAAGCCCAGCTCAACGTTAAGCCCGGCTTAACTTTGCTGGGCGTTCAGACTAGCGGGTTTAGCCAGGCAAGAATTTGCATAATAATGAACCGTAACCAGAAAACGTGTTTCAAAACATTGCT
>NW_022714864.1:145444-150576 GCF_011630105.1 Anneissia japonica
TTCTTTACTGAACTTTTGTTTGCTTGGAATTTGCATTTTGTTTATCAAGAATGAAGTAAATGGGTAAGTTGAATACATTGTTGCATTCCATCATTGTGAGAAAGAGTTTGTTTATATTTTTATCCCTCATTGAAAATTGGTTTTAATTTAATAATTAATTTTTAAATTAATTTGATTTTATTAGATCAACCACGTTTTTTTGTATTGCACAATTTTTTTTCTTTCAAACAAGTTAAGGTCAAAATAGCAAAATGTTGAACATTAATACAAGCACATTTTAGTCGATCCCTGATTGATTTAGATATCACGACACAAGTATAAACATCAATAATATAGCAATTATTCAGCGCAGATTAGGTTAACAGACTGTTGATTTTGCAGAATCACACATGTATACCAATTTGTATAACCAATTTCAATTGCTCATAGCCAGGCAATTTTTGAGGTTATTAAAGCTAAAATGATAATTGATATAAATAAATTCATTGAATAATTTAATTACTTTACTGGCCAGAAATTTTTGTAAATTATGAAATGTTTAATTGATATGACTTGGACGTGTAAAGAGGAAGAAATTCTTCGATTATAAATTGTGATGATAACCGTTCACTTACTAATTGCACCACTCGTAAACGCACTTCAAAATTCGAGAACATTGAATTTCATTTACTTATTCCCAAATTTGAATTATCGTGTAAACATGGAATTATACTGAAATCTTGAAATTGATACGAATATTGAATTTAAATATTGAGAACTTGAAATTATATTGTGTGAATGCTCAGCGTAATGATTTAAGTACAAATTATATTGACATGTTGTCTAATGATTTAAATCGAGTTTATAATTTTATGATGAGGAATACAACAAATTTGTTTATGATTTAAATATAATGAAGTGATTAATGAATTATTGAATAATCCAAGCTTATATTGCAACACTAAATAAACAAGCTTATTACTTGTTGAGTTGTTAATGCTTAACTTAATTGTTTAATGAAAAAGATATGTAATATGAGGATAAATTCGTCAGTTTAAATGAATACTTAATATAAATACATATGGGTACAAATAATCCAAATTTACATAATTTTACTTGTAATGAAATGCTTAGGATAAATGTATGACAAAGGTATACTAATAAATGATTATGAAATATGCGATGACATTAAACGATAACGAGTTAAAGTGCATATGTGTATTGCTAGTAAACACGAATAGATGAATTCCAGTCTACGTGTAATAGAAGCAATTGATTTTTTAGAAAATAAGTAAGTAAATAATGTTTAGTTAAATAACAGTTAATTTAAGTTCCTCCTCATAAAGTTACATACGTCGAATATGGAAAGACTAGACGTTTAAATAAAATCTAATGTTAAATCGATGACTAAGACACATGCAAAAAACTATATTAGATTGATTAACCTTGAAAATCAAAAATGTTATTCATTTGTATTTTTTAAGAAAAGAATGGAGAGAAAGAGAGAGTGAATATGAGTAAATGATGGAAATTGGCACGTATTCATCTTGCACCACTTGTATTATGTGCTATGATTTTTTATGTTTAACGATTTAATTTTTTTTAAATGAATTGTTATATTGCTTTATGCCTACTACACATTGTAGTTCATTTTACCTTATGTTATGATGTTAAAAAAAAAATGAATTGAAAGGGATGTAATGTAGTATTAAGGTTCAATGGTTTTAACTTGCATAACCATTGGAATTGATACCCTTCACCTGATAAATGCCTTAAATTTGTTTGACAGTTTTAATGGTCAACTTGAGTATACAGATAATCTAATTGTTACCTGCACAGAAAAGTAGGCCCCTATTAAATTTTAACATCCAAGGACCTGTGGAAAGTCACATGACCTGGTTGAGGTTGGGCCTCTGGCATTGAGCTCATCATCATTAAAGTGCTTGATACAGAGTAACCAACATCTAACTGAGGTCTATGTGAATTCTTTTACAGGTAAGTACCCTAATATGTTTTCTTTTATAACTTTTTAGTATTTAAATCATTTACATTATATTTTAGATAGATGCTGAGATAAGTGTGTATCTCAATGAATTAAACTAGAGATAATTAAAGATGAAAACGTTATAGTTACAGTTCACTGTTAAATCATGGTTGAATACTGTACTAGATAGACTATTATAGAAATTATGATAGATGATTGCTTATTATGATCCATCTAAGCTTTAGATTAAAGTTAACATAACTGTTATATGTTCACTATGCTATGAATAAGTAATTAAAACTTGTCATTATTGTGATGAATAAACTGTAGGTTCAATAGAATACAGTAGGCCCAATAGAACCCTATACAGTGCACTGCATTTAGGTTAGTGACCTTCCCACTAATTGGTAAGGTATGCAGGGCTGTGCTACTGAAACTGGGCTGTTGCTATGACAACGAACGATACAGAGCAAGTTAAGTAGATTACAGAGAGTAATTTATAACTCTGTTTTCCCTAATGTGTAACAAGAATAGCAACTGTATTAACAGGGTAGAGTATTGTATATTCAGTATTGTACTTTATTTTAGGCTTTAAACAATTCTCTATAGTAAAATATAAAGTGGTATTTTTCCTCATATGATGATTTAATGTTTTAATGTCATTTTAGTTAATTTAGTAAAAGTAATGTTGGGTAAAGGATCAGATAAATTGATTTATTAGTTAATTTCTTTTATGTTTTAACACTTGTCATTATGATTTTGAATGTGTTAAGATGATCATTAAAGTGCTTGATACAGAGTAACCAACATCTAACTGAGGTCTATGTGAATTCTTTCACAGTCGGCATATCCTGGAAACACCCGTAAAATCTGGCGATCCTGCCAGGACATTGCTGACGTAAAGATGACCATGGACCTCCAAGCACTAGAAAGGGAAGTTAAAGACTGCCTATATAAGTTAACTCTGCCTCAACTGAAAGAGGTAGCTGGAGAAATTAAGCAAGATGCCGGAATTGCCAATAAACCAATCCGTGCAGTACTTAAACACATTTTAAGGTACTTGGAGAGTGAAGAGGTGGAGGCTCTTGAAGATGGTGGTAAAAGCATCCTGCTGGTGGTGAAAGCAAAAATTCAAGAGTTTATGGCATCTCCAACAAGTTCAACTGAAACCACACAATCACTGCCGTCATCCCTTGAGATGTTTAAAAGGGAATTGAAAATAAAGGGACAGATTGGGTCTCCGGGACAGACTGACAAACTGTCCTACTTAAGCATTATGAGACAGATAGAAGATGGTCTCACCCGTGGTTACAACCGTAGTGCCATCTTAAATGCTGTAACTATGGCTGTAACAAGTGGAACTCCACTCCGAGGCTATCTAGAAAGTCGGCCGGAAATGAGCCTAGCTCAACTCAGACGAGTCTTGCGTTCCCATTTTAAAGAAGGTGATGCACTGGACTCCTACCAACAACTGTCTTCCGCTTGCCAACAGCCTGGTGAGTTGGCTCAAGAGTTTGTTTTCAGGGCTATGAACCTCCGTCAAAAAGTGAGATTCTCATCCAATGAGGAAGGAGCACCGCTGATGTACGACGATCAGTTTTTGCGAAGTACGTTCCTCCAGACACTACAGACAGGTCTTAAAGGAAACTTACGCAGTGAGATGAGGGAGCACCTTCAGGAACCCGGTATCTCAGATGAAGACCTGCTTGAGAGGCTTGCCCGAGTAGAAAATCTTGAGGAGAAACGGAAACAGAAACAATGTACATCAAGCACTGTAAAAGTTGCCAGTGCAACTGTTAGCCATACATCGTCAACCAGCGATGAAATCAAACTGCTGGTTGAAGGACTGAAGACCCTCCAGGCAAGTGTTTCCGTTTTGCAGGGAGTTGTACGACACTCAAACAAAGGTGGGCGCAACTCAAGAGGAAGGGGATGTAGCAGTTGCAAGCAGAATGGTAGAGGAGATGATTGTAGGCATTGTTACAAGTGTGGAGGTGACAACCACTTCGCTAGGGCTTGCACCACCAACCAGGGAAACGGGCCCCGATCATCCCAGCGGGACTTGGAATGATCGCAGATAAACCAAACACGTCCCTTAATTCCAAGAAGCAGGAGATAGAGGTGGCCAAAGGTGATTCCTTGGATCGAGGCCAGTCTGGGGTCGATCACTCTAAAGAGAGTTGCAGTAACCAGTCAAAGATAGATCCAGAAAGGCAGCATCAAATTAGCCACCTCACACCTGGGCAACACCAACGAATAGTCAACCTCATAGGTAGACGATGCACTGTCAGATGCAAATTAAACGAGAAAATTGAAGAGGTTCTATGGGACACAGGTTCTCAAGTATCGATAGTGTCTCAGACATGGTGGAAGACAAGTTGCCAAGATGAACCACTGAGGAATTTAAGGGAAATTCTGCCACAAGATCTCAAACTTACTGCTGCCAATGGTACTAATATACCCTATATAGGATGGCTTACTCTGAAATTTCAACTTTTATCTACCAACAATCAATCAACATTTTCTACATTAGTACCAGTCTTAGTAACAGCTGATGAACTTCAACAACCAATCATTGGCTATAATGTAATCAAAGAAATTGTACAAATTGATTTCCAAAATGTAATCACATCAAAGCTACGAAGTTAATTTCAACGATACGCAATTCCGATCCTACCGACTTTTGCAATGTACATTCAGGAAATTTGGTACATGAGGTCCCAGCGAAGCAGACGATATTTATAAAAGTTAGAGCCATAACTGGTCCCATCCAAAAAAAGATGATGGTGATATTTATAAAAGTTTGCAGTGTACTAAAAGGAACTGTGTTATATACTACTCATTAAAAGTCAACAGCAACTAAAAGATATTTAACAATACCCTCTTATTATTATCTAGACTTAAATGATGCATTCCTACTATTAGGTGTAAGAGTGCCAAGTTTGAAAATAATACATTCCTCTAATTTTTTACAAGTTATTTCTGAACTGTTTTAAATCTTAATGGCGGTGACTATTATATCAGAATGTGTATAGTTATCAGAGAAATGAGCAGCATTCGCCCTGATAACAAAAGATTTGCAGGATCGAATCTTTCAAGAAATAATTTTTTTTTTATACAACTGAATAAATGGAACTTTTCGGTGAAGGGCTATGCTTTATTCTTGTTC
>NW_022714864.1:150895-166615 GCF_011630105.1 Anneissia japonica
ATCTTGAAAAGAAGCCCATGCAAAGTTTGCAATAAAAGAAGCCCAGGGCTTCAATTTAAAGGTTTTACGGTATTGTCCTAAAACAGACATCTATTTTCAACCTATGTGTACAGTATATACATTGTTGAAATATGAGTCATAATTTAGAGAACCGAGTGCACAATGTATGGCAAACTCTCCCACTGTTTACCTACAACCTGATCTAGGCCTAGGATGGTCTAGAAAAATACCTCTTTGGTCTAGGTAAGCCATTCTACTACTACTACTAGTAATACGTGGTTGCTGTAATCGAAGATCTTAATCATTACTTTGCAATTAATTAGATCAGGAAAGCCACAGAGAAGTTGCACTAGGAAAGTTTGCATGCATGAGCCTTTTGATACAAACAAAAAAAAGGATATTAAAAGATTATAGATCGATGTTAATAATCCTGATGTTGGTGCTGTAGCTTATTTATAAAGAAAAATGTCTTACATACATGTTGCCCATTTGAAAACATTAGCTCATGTAACCAAGGGTTTATTCACATTTCACATTTGTTATATAAGGCTTAGACACGGTAGTAAGTTCATAAAAAATTATGACAAGCTAGGGTTACCTGCTAATCATTACCAAGTCGCGTCTAGAGAAATACAAAGGTTACGTTCAGACTTGGATATAAGCCGGGCTTGAGTTAAGCCCAGCTCAACGTTAAGCCCGGCTTAACTTTACCGGGCATTCAGACTAGCAGGATTAGCCAGGCGCGATAATTTGCATAATAATGAAACATAATCATGAAACGTGTGTCAAAACATTGCTCGCGAAATGTAATTGAATGCTGATTGGTCATTTTGTTACCCGAAGTCAATGCAAGACCCCCCGCAATGATTAAAGCCCAGCTTAGAAAAGTTAAACACGGTGGCACGACAGGCCCAGTTACTATAGGAACACAGTCCAGCTTGAGATAAGCCACCTACTGTAGTTCAGACTGGCAAGTGGATAAACCTGGTGAGTTAAGCCAGGTTTATCCACCTAGTCTGAACTGGCCCAAGGTTACACATGCTGTCATGCAAAGTTCCAACAAGGAAGAAAACTGTTGGGGTGGGTGGGGGCAGGGTCGGTCCATGAGTGTGTCCTATGTGTGGTCTCTAAAATGACTTCTGTATAAATATTCTACATCCTTAATTCATTAATTTTTTGTTAATTACAAGAGTTTATTATGTAATGAGTTGAAATATAATAAATTATCTTATCAATTGAACTAGCTTGCGCTGCATGATATCTGTTCTAATTAGAATTATTAAGTTTTATCTAATTTGTGAGTATTCAAGTTGAAATATACCAATTCTTCAATGCTCAACAAATTTGCTCTGTGCAACTTTGTTCTTTGCTTAATTGCATTCAGTGGAGTGGGCAGAGCAAAGTCAAGTGGTCTACTTCTTGCTAATAAATCCATGGTTATTAATTCCTCGATGGTTATACTTCGACTGTATCACATAAAGAGCGTGCTTGCTTGCTCTTGATTTTTGCTGAGCCATATCTAGGGCTCTGGATTTTTGCTTGACCGGACAACATGTGATCGTGTGGATCAGAATGTTTTTAAGCAATTTATTTGATGTTTTGAAGCTAAATTTAAAGTTTATTTTCAAATTATTTCAATATTAGAATATACTTGGTTATAGCATTTTCCAACCATTACAACGGCGTACCTAGCCTTAAGGCAACACAAGAACTGTTGGTGATGTTATGTTGATAGTATGGTGATAGTGTTGTGGTGATGATGGTGGTGACGAAGGTGAAATAGATGATAATTGTGATGTTGGTAGCTCCAAAAAACATATTTACATCACTGGTCCTGCTTAAAATTCTGTCAGTACAGGTTTTTCTCTTGACTAACAAACACATTTGCTTCCTAAGACTCTTAATGAAACTTTGTTTATTTTAAAAGCATCCCATTATTTTGCTTTTCCTCTGAAGCTGACCTGGGATAAGCTTGAAGGTGAAAAAATATAAACAGTGATCTAAGTTTAAGAAATGAATCTAGATGATGGTTATGACTCTACTAAGGGTGATAATTCCATTAAAGTTGTGATAATGATCTTATTGCTTGTGCTACAATTTTATAAAGAAAATAATGTTAAACGTGATGTGATTGTCAGACATTTTCAAGTATACTACAAGTTTACTTTTTGTTTTTTATTTGATGAAGGCTTTGCAGGGCATTCATTCAGGTAGTAAAAGTCCTACAGATTTCAGGTTAGTGCAAATTTGACAAATGCTATGCAACTCACACACATAGAACTGATATCATGTCAGACCACCTTCAGATCTGAAAATCTGGGGTAGTTTTGTGCTTTGGTCTACAATTAGAAACCTCTAAATGGAGACCAGGGTTATCTCTGTTAATAAAATGACTCTCATAAATGAAGTAATGAATATACTTAATTGGATTAAACTCAATGAAGACAGAGAAATTAGTTATTGATAATGATTTATAAATGTCTACAAGGCTATGGACCATCATATATATTGTCTGTGGTTGCGATCATTGAAAATATATTCAACCTAAATGCACCCCTAGCTGTTTATATGCCTTTTGTTTTTGTTATTTTCTTCTAATGATTTTTCTATTATAATTATGTTAATTAAATGCACCCCTAGCTGTTTATATGCCTTTTGTTTTTGTTATTTTCTTCTAATGATTTTTCTATTATAATTATGTTAATATTAATGAAGTTTCTATTGTTCCAGGTTGTTAAATAATAACTGGACCATTTGGGAGACCATAAATTTTGGTTTTGAAAATGTACCAGTCAAAAGAATAAATAAGTGGTTTCTAAAATGGCATAATAAGAGGGTATTAAAACCAAAAGATATTATTCTCCTGAAGACGATTGAAGCAACTCAATCGAAACGTCGAGACTTTCTTAACTACAACAGTTCTTTTCAGAACTACTTATGTGGTATACCGCAAGTTTCAACATATATATTATTACTTCGCCATGCAAACCTTTAAACAAAAACCAAAATTCATACCTAAACAGTATTCTCCATAATTAGTGGGTCATCAAATCCACAAACCTCTAAAAGCTAAGGGCAAAACTGCAAATGGTTTTTGCTTTTGTTTTAAAGGAATTAAAATATTTATTTCCTTTAAATTTGATTCTATGTTCAGTTGCGGAATCTAAAAAATGTGTTCAGTTTTCTGAATCATTAAAAATATAGCCTACAAATTCCAAACACTCAAAATGCAGTGGCTATAGCAGGGTGTGGAGAAAGCCAAGTTTAACTGTAGGTTTCTGATGAGGTCGACAAACTCTAGAACACTGGCAAACCAAAAAAAAAACAAAAAAAACACTTGAAGGGGTATCTTTACAGCAGGTACAGTACTATGGAAAATAGGCCTACATTTTAATGGGCAACAGTACAAGTCACTGAAATTAAATTCTTATAGATAAAAGGCATACAAATTGGATCCATTGAATAAGCAAGAATGCTTTGTGCTAGCATCGTACTTCTCACACTTCTAGTCACTGATGTCTTTACTGTGTCCATGTTTAAGTTTAATATTAGTCATACTTGTGTTCAAATATATTGGTAGCATAATGTCAGATAACCCAGCAAATAATGGCACTAAAACAGTCAGAGTGTGCAAGCTGTGGGGTTTCTTCCATTTGTGTGGTACAAAATTAAGGAATAAAATGTCAAATCAAAGCTATTGTTGAACCTTACTTTTTATTTATTTGTATTCGCTCTGGTCTCTCATTGAGCACTCTGCTGGGGATATTTGTCAGGGGCGGATTTAGGAGGCGGCGGGGCAGCCTGGTCCAGGTCCCCTTTTTGGAAAGTAAGAAAAGAAAGGGAAAAAATAATTGATCGCCAAAATGCCTCAGAGGTTTTTTTGGGGTGTCTAGAAAACAAAATTTTGAGGATGCCCTAGGGTAGCGTTTTCTTGATCGGCCCCCACTTTCGACTTTCGGCCCCCCTTTTACCCCTACGGACATCTCTGGATCCGCCCCTATACGCTCCTTTTAAGTTGAGCACTCTTGGCAACTATAATCAACATGGATTACTGTGACCATAGAAATTATAGTAAATAATATTCAAATTGGATTGGTTTCATACAGTAGTGCTACCAAGTCAGCAATATAAAATATTAAATTAGAATTATATAAAACATATAAAACATACATTAACTTTTGACTGAATAAATATTTAAGATATATATGGTAATGGTAATGATAATGGTGGGATATTTGTAGTCCGCCTTCCACAATAAAATCATCTCAAGGCGCCGAAAAAAGGTCCAAGAATTTAAAAAAATTAAATTATATTATATCTTATATTAAAGAGCCTATATTAATCAGAATATTTTTTTTAAATTTTATTTATTATAAGTTAAATAAATATAAATAAATGAATAAAGTAAATAAATAAACAAATAGAAAATAAATAAATAAATAAATAATTGATAAATTAACCCTTCAAAAACAGGCAGACCAAGAATGGAAAAAACCAAGCAGCAACATGAAAAATGCGCACTCCTGTTGTTGAGACGGCGTCACCACCACTACCGCGTACACGCAGGTACTCCGGCGACAGTATGCTGGGCTCCGGTAGCTTCCACCTTGGATAAGCCTCGGATCTACTACCATGCACAGCTAAGGTGGTGACGCCGGCTCAAGTAAGGGACTATTTTGTGATGGTCTCTAGACTTTTCTATAAATATTTCTTTTTTCATGTGAGGGTGGCTCAAATGATTTTTCATAACTTTAACATATTTTTTGAATTTGATTTGATTTTGTGAATACTGAGGCTCTTGAAATACCAGTGCAATTGTATTGAAAAAGATTTGATTTGAATTTATTTGATAAAGTATCCACTGTATGTTATATTATGAAAAAATACATTGAATGCCTTTACTTTATTATGCAGATCTCAGACTGCAGGGGGTAATGATGGACTGAGAATGGCACAAATTATATCAGGACCATACTCTGAAATATATGATCCACATTATGAGGAGATTAAGGAGTGCTTACCTCCTAGAAATGGTACATCTGAGATGGCAGAAATTGACAGAGTTGGAGAAACAATAATGCAAGTAGCAGACAGTGAAGATGGAGGATACTTACAAACAATAACATCAGTGGCAGACAATGATAATGGAGGGTACATCGAACCAGTAATGTCGGCAGAAGACAATGATGATGGAGGGTACATAGAACCAGTAATGTCGGCAGAAGACAATGATGATGGAGGATACATTGAACCAGTAATGTCGGCAGAAGACAATGATGATGGAGGATACATTGAACCAATAATGCAAGCGGTAGACAATGATGATGGAGGGTACATAGAACCAATTCCTCATTATGGCACTTCTGCTTCAGGTGATGAGGAAAAGAAACCCACCAGGCTCCTTGTTGATGACTACCTCACATACCATGCATGAGTAACTGTGAAGAGTGTATAGACCTGTATCAGTTACAGTGGTACAGGGCAGGTTGAGGCATTTCTAAGGTCATTTACAAAACAAATGTGGATATTGTCACTATAACAAAATCATGGTTAACATCTAATGACCTGACATATGCACTTATTTTTCCTATGTAATAATTCATTCACTAGCTCCTCAATTCGTAAGGCCTTCATGCAGTTTGTGAAAGAACATAATCAGTCTTAACCCCATGTTTTTTTAAGGTCAGTTACTGATACATACTCTTCCTTTCAAAGTGCCCATTCCTGTGCTTTCTGAATCTGTTGGAAAAGCCCTAAATGATATCTCTATTCAACAAATCCACATGTCTACATGGTTTTTTTTCCTCTCACTCATGTGTCACATAGCTCTATCACCTAACCTATACCTGATATACTCCCCTTGACAACCCTAAACCCCCAGAATTGATTTTGTGTTTTTAGATTATAAGGACACATTTCCCCATTGTCAGAGGCGAAGGTATGGGCAGTGCAACCAGTACAAATTACTTGGCCTTGTGGACTACAGTATATATTTCTTTTCATTAATTTTCAACCCATACATTGTGTGACATGTGTATCTTGTCACAATGGGATAACCCATGTTCCTTTGTCTCACATCATATGAGCACAGTTACCAAGATAATCTCGTGAAGACAAGAGCACACAATATTCATTACCTAGTTTAACAGCTTTTGTATTACTCTAGCTGGGGTGAGTGAATTATATTTTTTATATATTGTATTAATTAATATTTTTATAGATGTTATTATTTTAAATCATGGTTAAAGATGTTGAATTAGTATAAGTTGGTTATAATTATCACTACTTGTGAAGTAATTAACTTTTGTGCTAATTTAGGTATTCAGAGAGGTTGTGCACATGTTTTAGTCTCTGATAGTAGAAAGGTGGTTTTATCTAAACCATTTAAATGTTATGATTGTTTAAGATAACGATTATTATAACTGATGTTATGTTATTATAAGCCATGGTATTATAAGTAATGCATTCATACAATATATATTTGTTATACCTTTAACTCTGACATTAGAATCTTATATACATTAATGCTATTGTCTTAAATGAGTGAATACATATTAATTATATAATCATTTAGTATACTTGATTAATATCTTTTAGTCGAATGTTAAGTTGTAGTTAGTGTTTAAGATGCTGAAGCCTAGTAATGAAGTTCTATGGGTGAATGACCTTGACTTGTGCTGCTGTTTATTTATTTATTTATTTATTCTGCCTTTAACGTGATAACACTTTCAGTGACGCAGCACTGATCTCACTAGTGGATCACATGAACAAAAAAGTAGAACAAAAACAAACATTAAAAAAAATATACAGAAACTTAACTAAAATAAAAAAGAACCAATTCAAATGAATTAAAAAAAAGGCAAGAGAACAGAGGGTGGTCAGAAAGACGATGTGATATGCATTGAATTGCTATCTACTGTACAGCATTAGTAACATAGGCTTGATATGAAGGTCAAAATTATTGACTTTTAATTGTACTATCTTTGCTTTTTTTATACTTTTACTTTTTAATTAACACTAATAACTAAATGAAGGTGTTCATGAATTAGATAGTTATATCAATAGAGTAATTCGGTACTGATTATTTTATACGACATTACTGTAGTGATGGCTGAATACAATAATTGGGTATGATAATTGAGTTAATCATCTTGATAAGAATAGTTTTATTATCATAAGGTATTTCATTAGTATGATTGACCAATTTTATATGATGCTATATAGATTAACTTAAGAAATGTTTAGCATTTTGATTGTTGCATACATCTTTGCTTAACATGAGATTTATATATTTTATCATACAGGGTTATTCTTTTCGTAATGCACCTTCTGTAATAGAAAAAAAAACCGGACACCGTCAATGAGTCTTTGTGTTATGATTGATTCCGAGTGTCACAATTGAATGGCCTTTGGCCTTGTCTGGGGTGACTAATCATTAATGAAAACAAGATGTGGAAATAGTTTTCTCCTTGGTATGTTAGGCCACCTTTAACATCTGATAAAATGCTGGCCATATGTTTGAATGTTTCCCCAATAATGTACATAATTAGAGTACTGTATATATCATTCTTTAAACTTTAAAAACTGGACGACTTTTAAGCTTTCAACCACTGTTGGCGTCTCAGTGGGCTTTATTAGGAACCCGCGCCTTCTTTTTAATGGTGTTGTTCCATACAGATGTACATGATGTTGGACCACCTTTGATTTTGATAATCTATTAAAATTTGTATTGCTTAAAACAATTGAAACAAAAAGTAATTTGATATTGTTTTTCACAATGTATTTTTTATATTCTGTCTGTGAATATAATAATTGTTGGTTATAATTAACTCGGTTTTTTAATATGTGAATATAGTAATTCACATATATATAATAGTAATTAATTGGTCAGTTTACCACCATCCAGCCTCTCTACCCAAACATATAAGTATTTCCCTGTTTAGAGTGTCTGCAGATATATTCTCCTGAAGACGTTTGAAGCATCTCAATCGAAACGTCAAGACTTTCTCAACAACAACAGTTCTTTTCAGAACTACTTACGTGGTGTACCGCAAGCTTAACATATATATTATTCTTCGCCATGCAAACCTTTAAGCAATACTAATATAGTAATTGTTATTACTAATTAATTCATTTTTTTAAATGCTATGTAATTTTGTAAATTAAGCTGACTTGAGCTAATTTCAACTTTCTTAATTGTTAAATGTAATTAGAGAAGTCTTTAAAAATGTCTGTGTATTATTTTTGTGACTGGAATTGCATTTCATTTACTTTATTGGTTTTATTTTTGTTTGAAAAAAAAATCAATAATTCTAAATATCTTTTTTTCTTTTTAATTTTTAGAATGTTTTTATAATTTTTAAACACTTTTACTGTATACTGTTCAAATGAGGAAAATAAATAAAAACAAATCAAATTATGTATTTTTACATCTTTAAATGTATATGCTCTGTAAAACAAGCTCCAATTCGGTGTGTTGCTGATATTGCTTGTTAATAAATCTGTTGTTGAATTCGTTTAATTAAGATAACATTATAATTGTAACAGATGCAGATAATTGTACACATTTCTTAACTTTGCATCATCAGCATCATCGTCATCTTCAATAGCAGCAGCATGGCATCTTAAACAGCAGCAACATCATTATCAGCAGCATCATCATTATCAACAGCGGTATCATCAACATCATTATCTTCATCAGCATTATCATTTTCAGCGACAGCATCATTATCTTCATCATCAGCATCATCATCTTCAACAACAGCAACACCATAAGCAGCATTGTCATCATTAACAGCATCACCATTGTTGGGACCATCCTCACCATCAGCACATGCATCATCAGCATGATCGTCATCTTCAACAGCAGCGTCGATCATCAGCAGCATCATCTTTAACAGCAGCAGCAGCATCATCATTTTCAACATCAGTATCATCTTTAACAGTAGCAGTATCATTATCACCATCATTATTTTCAACAGCGGTATTATCATCAGCATTGGCATCATCAGCATCAGCATATGTGTCATCTTCATAATCATAGCATCCCCAAACAGAATATATTTTGGTAGTAGGCCTACTCTAAATGGGTTGTACTGTAAATTTTCTACCAATGTAATTTTAAACATTAAAATAATATTTTAATAATAACTAGCAGTGATCTGTCTCTTATACACATCTTAGTAGAAAGGAGGTTTTATCTAAACCATTTAAATTTTATGATTGTTTAAGATAACGAAAGAAACAAAGAGTATGCAATGTAACCATCTAATTTATTTTCAAATCCGCATTCTTGAAAGTGAAATTCTATTTTTTGGAAATTTTGAATGAAATCTGTGAACCACGCTGTCATAGTCGAGGTTATCACGATGTATTCCAAGCATCACGAGGCTATCCAAACGAGCATTTGTCATAACAGAACGCAATTTATTTTTAATTAGACTCGTTGAATTATTATTATTATTATTGTTATTATTATTATTGTTGTGATGAAAAGTTAACACAAATAGTTTAATGAAAACAATATGGTGGCTAAACGAACATTACATGTAAATATTTTTTTATTTGTTTGTTCCCCGACAATATTTACTTGTCTTCCCCGACGGTGGGGGGGGGGGGCTATTTCCCCAGCTTCCCCCCCCCCCCCCCTCTGGCGCCACACTGATAACTGGAGCACACTCGGAGAGTGAATATCTGCCCACGTAATTCCCCCTGTTTGGAAATAAATATATATCTGAACTCCACACTGGGATTTAAACCGCGCCTGTCGCATACAAAGCGAACATGATAACTAACTTACACAACTTATACATTTGTATCTGTGTTCGATTCAGCCATTGAGAGCCGCGGGTGTCTATAAAACAAGATCGAAGACCCAAAAACGAAGACCCCTATTTTTTCTCTTTTATTTTGATGATAATACACCAGGCTGTCACAAAATCAAAATTACGTCATTTTTTGGGCGTCTGTTTCTGAAATTTTCAAGGGTCTTCGTTTTATAGACTCCCTATATGGGTGTCTACAAAACGAAGACCGAAAAACGAAGACCTCCAATTATTTCTTAATTATCTTTATTGAAATTATTTCAAAATCATCATAAAACAGTTGGCAAGTACCTATTTCATCGGAATAAAATGAGGAATATCAAGAAATACTTAACGGTCCCCACACCCCACTTAAGATTGTAACCAAAGGAAAACAAAACCTTCTATTCAATGTCAGAAATCATCTGAAGTATGTAAACCATTGTAACAGGTGATTACTAACAAACACAAATAAAGTACAGTACAGTATATTATTTTCTCTTGGTCTTGCAAATAATTTACTCTGGAAGCCAGTGGTTGAAGTAAATCAAAAGAGCGCCATCTATTCTTAGTTAAGTTTGAACTACTTTCTCGCAGACCAGCTGCCGTGGTGGAACGGAAATCGCAATTCAGTTGTAAACAACACGTTAAGTCCACACATGTGAGATGCAAACACTTTCACGGAAAATACCGGTACATGGTATTTTTTATGTTTAAATGTTTAAAGAAAAGTTGTGCTATTTTTGTACATTCGTGTACTCTTTCCTGGACACCGCTAGACTGACTAAAGTTTAGTCTCGTCGCTTTATTGATGTACCGGGAAAAATAATTGTTGAAGCTTTTTTGGTATCAATTGATGCGCATGGGTGTCTTTAACATGCGAAAACTCCTCTTCAATCCTCCTTGGGGACCTCTATAATTGATTAATAAGCTTTCAAATTCCTAATCGTTGGAGTTTCCAGGTGGTTCGCTCTTTAGACCTCCTCTGAGTGGTACTTAGCCCTTCCTGTCCCCGCCCATTTTGCCGTCTGGAAAATCGAGTTGTAATTGTCAAACTGTGGCCAAGTGTGATGTTTTTAGAAAACTCTTGATACACAGGACCAAAAGGAGAACATCTTATGTCCACTCTGTCAAATTTTATGTGACAAATCAATGTGATATGCCCATATTTGGTGGTAATATGATATCATACTCATATAAGGGCAAATCACACATTTTTCACATCAAAATTGATAGTGTATTCCTTTTATATTTTTTTTTTTGCGGGTGGGGGAAGGGGCGTGCATCACTAGATATGCTACGGTACTCTTTCAGTTAGCATCATAATCATCAGCATCATCATTTCCAACAGCGCTGCATCACCATCCTAGGCATCATCATCGATATGCGTCATCATCGTCTTCATTATCATCATCATCTTCAACAGCAGCATCATCATCATTGGGACCATCCTCGGCATCGTTATCAGCTTCAGTAGCAGCATCTCAGTGTCCCCTAAATAGAGGTACCCTTGCAAGCAGATATTTTTTTGGCTCAAATGTGTCTTCATGGGTTACTGTAATTTTTCTACCAGTGTTACTAAATTAATAATATTAAATAGGGCCTAAATAGAGCACACTCCGAGAGTGTATATCTCCACATCATAATTCCCCCTGCATAAAATTTCCACGCATCTTTTCCTTCTGAAAAAACAAATATGAAAATATAATTTCAACCACCACCGGGATTTGAACAGCCTACCAGTCACATACAAAGCGAACGTCATATAATTAACAAGACAACTAATACGTTTGTAGTTATGTGCTATCCATTAGCCAAAGAGCCTCCGATCATTGTTTCTTGGACCATGACAATTTCATTCTGAAAGTTTCATTCAGATCCATTTATCAGTTTTTAAGATATTTAGGTATGGGGCGTTCCAACTAAATTGCATACTTTATTACTAACCAAATAAGATAGCATAATACATACTCCAAGTATCGAAATGGAAATGGAGTATGTATATATTATACTATCTTATCTTAGATTAATCAGTGGGCCTTTCGGTTATTCCTAACCATTCCAGAAAGGTTTTCAGATGCTTTCATAATTTTTTTTTTAGCATTTAAATCTAGCAAAGGTCCCTTTAAATGGTCCTCATATCCACACCCTACTCCGAATCGTCACCAAAATTTAATAATTACTTACCGTTTGGACCATCACAAATTTTGAGATACGCCCTCCAATTCGAGACCCCCCTCTAATTCCGAGACCCTTCTAAGTCGAGACACTTTTTTCAAAGTACCAACTGGCCACCAATCTTTAATTATGAGACCCCTCTAATTTGAGACCGAGACCACCTTTATGGAAGTACCAAGTGACAAAATGACCTCCAATTCAAGACCACATTTGAAATAGAATCAACAGATTCAAGTTGCAATAAATACTGTTTAATTTAAGAAATTAACTTCAACATTATAACAGATGTATTTTCATACGTTTATCCATATAAATAAAGGTTACTTAATTAAGTGTATTTTATTTGAAAAAGCTGTTTTTTAAAAATAAATTTTTAGTTTAAGGCCACTGTACGCAGGGTTCCCGAAGCACAACGTCAGAAGTGGAACGTGAAACTTCGATATGGTTTTGTAGTCAATTTGCGAGAAAACTTCAGCTACCCGTATTTCTCGACTGAGACGTCAGCGGGAGCTGTAATTTGTATGGCAAGGAGATTCGTATTAAGGGAATTTACGCCCACAAACCTTCTAGTTATTAATATTTTTGTTCTAATAGAAAAAATTTATTTTTTGGTGACATCACACTCACAATATACTGTAGTTAGCATGCATACGTCATAAGCTAGATTACGTCACCTTTTCCTGGCAAGGCAAACTTTCCCGGCGTGCTTTTTTCATGGATAAACAAACACCACTGCTTTGCACATTGCGTATGCTAGGGCTGCAAGAGCCGCATTGTTAGCATTGTATAATACTTAAACAAGGTACGTCTGCAACTGAATTATTCTTAGTTATTTTTTATTTTTTATTTTAATTTATTTCTTTCGAAAGTGTACTTTCTAGCACATATTGCATTGCTAGGCCTCTAATCATATTATGCCTCATCGTCCCCCGCTACACTGTACATCAGTACGTCTAGGCTATAATAGCGTTTGCTAGGCAACAGAACATGATTGCACCTTCCTAGGTGTTCATGTAACATTTGCATATTGTTAGCTAACCAGTTGTGTGTATTCCTCATAGTTGCCAACTTAAGCTGGTTTTCCACTAGACGAATTTATTCGCGCGAATCAAAGCGTCGGTTCGCTTCCTGAGCTCTGATTGGTTGCGCGTTTTTTCGCTTCCCGTGAATGCGCATGCGCATGAACCGACGCTTTCGATTCGCGCGAATAAATTCGCCTAGTGGAAAATCGGCTTTACACGGATTGACCATGAGAGTCACGGATAATTTATCATTTACCAGTTTTTTACTACGGATGAACAAAACTCACGGATTTCAAGGTTACTCACGGATCAAGATTAAACTAATAAACAATGATTTTATACAAACTGCATATACAGTAATAATATGCAATAAATAGATCATTTGCCATTTGTCTGTAGTGTTTATAGTGTAGCAAAGTGTAACCCTAGGCTATGTGCAAGCCCAGTACGCTCGACGTTAGAATCGTAAACAAACGACCCCCTTTACGCCCGCTACCGTCAGTGTACTTGAATAAAGTGAGTCCTTAAAAAATGTTTTAATTTTACACCAAGCAACTATCAGGTACTCATCCTAAGTTTACAGTACCATACTTTTGTCAAATTTAAATGAGTATAACTTTTTGGTTTTATTAAGTTTACATCACATACACTTGATTTAATTTAGGCTTGTGTCCAAGATCAAATCAAATCAGTAGTGAAAATGCTCAGATTGCGCGAGCGTCAAATGCTGTCAACCTGGGCTCATATAATAGCCGGTTTGTTTGAAATGACGATTTAAATTGGTCTCTTTGATGGACGTTCGTTCGATATAAACAAATTCATCTATAATGAAAACTTGCAGCAGATTTATATTTCTGACTCTTCGTCACGTGTTTAAGATACAGTATCAAATTATCCAGGCCCATACGCAGGGAGAGGGGTCGACTTGTGCATATCCCCCACCCCAATTACCAAAGGTCCACATTTTCCTGGGTAGAAAACTCAAGACTCACTTTCGCACATTACCAAAAATCCATCCACCAACCCTCCTTAACTAATCAGAGCAATTTCTAGGACCGCCTCCAAATCGTCTTACAAGCAACAGCTTTTTGAGTAAATTTAGTGTTTTCCCCGCCGCTTGCATGTCCATGTTACTTCTAGGTTTCACATATAATCATCTTTATTCTCGCTTGGAAATCATCTTGATAACTGAGCAGTGTTTGAATTGGCTGGCTAGCCTACAATAGCAGTAAAGTAAGAATGCAAAACTATTGCAAGCGCAATAATGCGAGATTGTATACATGGCCGGCGGAACGGGGGTGGGGGAGACCCACGGCTGGGAATCAACATTTTCTCGGGGGTGGACCCTCGACCCCCTTTTATTTTGGGGTTCATCGATTCAGGGAAAAAAATAAAACGTATGCAACTTATGTATACCAGTATACACATAATAGCCCTATTTAATGTAATAAGAATGAGGATTTACTTGACCGTTTTCAAGGGGAAAATCTTGAATATAGAAGAACTTTAAAAAGTCATTAATAGACCGTGGGTTGAGGATCGAAAACGTTCAATTCTGTGACCCACCAATCCGGGCTACCTGGCTTTTGCACAAAAATGTCAATACTATTAAATTGTAACATAATTTGATTGTCGGCAATCGTGAATTTGGGGAAACTGTAACCAAAAATGAGAATTTATATCAAAAGTTGCTACGTAACTATAGCCAATCAGAAGACGACTAACAATGAAGTTTGGCTTAACTGCATGGCCCGCAGCCAATCACAAACTACCTTCTATGCCGTTTGTCCAATGTAAATAGTAAACAACACACTCCACTTGCAAGTATTATGGCGTTGGACAGAAGTTCTTCAAATGATAAATCTGAGCCGGTTTCAGGCATATTTTTGTGATACATGTTGTAAGAACCTAGAGTATGGTTGTGTCATTAAGCGTAAACAGCTTAAAGAAATTTAAGGATGCAACTCTGTGGAAAACAACAAATACGAGTCCTCAGTAAGGCCTATTAAGTTTCCGTTGAAGCTGATGAATAGCCTATAGGGCCTATATGTACGAAGGGGATCTCAGGGATGGTGGTGCAAGTAGTAGTAGTCAAAATTGCACCGAATCTGTTTAAAGGTACGTGTGTGGTTACATATAATGTTAAAAATGGTATGGTATGTTTTACTTAATTGAGAAGCACTAAGCCTCTCTCTATCACACCACACACACAGACAGGAAGCCCTGCCTTTTCCTCAAATTGGGTTACTATCGACAGCAAAATAACCACAAAGTATTGTGAATCAAATACGATGATGTTATATTGTAATAAGCATATTGAGACAATAATGTTGGCAATGAATCGACCCAGCATAAACAACTGACCATGAAGACAAACCAAATCAATCCACAATTATATAGCAACTATTTACTACTGTCTACTAAGAACAATTACTACACAAATTGAATCAATTCAGTCTTTTGGGGTGAGGGATGTGCCCTTCAGTGACTGTGCTTAGACTAAGTAATTCAGGCTTAATTTGATTTTAATGTCTTCATGAAAAGAATATAACAAAATTATTATATTAATAGTACAGTATGCTTTATCTACATAGGAATCCTTAGACACAACATAACAAAAAATATATTAATTAATAGGTATCAAAACTGACTTAAGCAAATAATATTTATCAACACTTTGATGTCCAATTAAACATCACAACCTGCATTTAATATTT
>NW_022714864.1:166785-167281 GCF_011630105.1 Anneissia japonica
ACAGCCAAAGCAAATGCTCATTCTGCATCACCTGAAAGCTGAAGTCAAGAATTAAAGAAGTGCTTCCTGGTCGAAGTCATGTTCTCCCGTGTATTTTTTTGTAAAAAGACAATAATATATTAAGTACTTTGAATAGAGCAAAAACCATTGAGAAATTAGTAAGATGTGAAACATTGAGTGGCGGAATTACTTGAGGCTGCTATTGCAAATCAGGATGAAGCCTTGTCACTACATGAGGGATAAGGATCTGGTGGCAATTCAGGCCATATTATAGGCCATGGAAAGAAACATGAATCAATTGAAAGTACTGTAGTCCTATCAGATTGGAACTGTATACTGTTTGTATGAATGTTGTTATCTACAGTACTGTATTTGATATGACATCATACCATACACTGTGTTGAGAAATATTACCAGATATTATTAAGGTTTTTGCTTGTATGAACATTTATCAACAACACATTTATTTTCTTTATAAAAATTTGCATTGACTTTT
>NW_022714864.1:167328-178593 GCF_011630105.1 Anneissia japonica
AAATGATAATGAATACAGCAAAACTTTCATTATTTCTAGTTTCTTTTAAATTGTTTATGCTGGTTGGCTACATTGATAATATTATATAATTGTAATATTTAACACATGTTTATAAGTGGATTGGATTGGATTGAACTCTATATTCAGCTATGTTTAAAGCAGTTCTGTGTACAGTAGGTATATGATGTGCTACAGTGTTTCAATAATATTGATATAAAAGTTCAGATTTTTGTCATAAACTTCTTTCAACCTTGTGTTTACTGTTGTGTAAGTTAAATGTATATACCCAGTGAGTGATCAGAGATAATGAAAGTGCTGATGGGATGCAACTGGCTGAACTGAGGTATATTAAAAATTTATTTGTTTCACCTTATTGAAATCATCAATTGCTCAACTTTTATTCATTAATTCAGTCCATATTATCAAGATCTTCAAGCAGTTAAACAAAAATCAACAGGCATGGCAAGAAAATGATTAATGTTATTTATTTACATTGCATGCAAATAAAAACATTTGAAATTTTACATCGGCCTCAATGTGTTCTTATTTTTTTAAGTAATTCAGCCTCTTTTCTTTTAAAATGTACATTTTTTTAATTATAGAAAAAAAAACCAAACAAACAAACAAAAAACAAAAAAAAAAGCGATTAAATAGAATCAAAATATATTATATATTTACAGGAATTTCCAGTCTCATTCAAAGTCGATGAACATTACTTCTTGCCATTCCTACTATGCATATGTAGGCCTAGATAAGTAATACAATACATATTCAGTACAGCACGGTCGACTTTGGCTTAAAAAACTACGGTATGACAGTCGACAGAAGACGGGAAATGCAATTTACTACCTCTAAAATTTTACAACTATTACCAATGTATTTTATTTAAAGGCTGGTATACTTATATCATATTGAAATGTTCCACTAAAACCGGAGAACTTTCGTCCAAATTGCTACACATTTTTACTTTCCTCGCGACATTGTTTACATTAGTTACCGAGTTTACAAGAACGTTTGTGATTGGCTAATAGCGTCTCACCAATGCTTAACAGATATGGTAAGTGTGCTGTGATTGGGTACTGCTTTCGTGAACGACATTATTTTTTCGAAGATAAATTCTCATTTTTGGTTACCGTTTCCCCAAATTTACGATTGCCGACAATTATATTATGTTTCAATAAAATAGTATTGACATTTTTGTGCGAATGCCAAGTAGCGCAGATCGGTGGGTCACAAAATTTGTAAACTAAGCCGATTTTGGAGCCTCAACCCACGGTCTATAAAAGACACTTCACAAGTCGGGAAAGCTTATTTCCCGACATTTAGAAATCAACATTTTCCCGGAGAGAACTCGAACCAACCCGCCTTTCTCTTTGGGGTTCATTGATTCATGGAAATGTTTTTAAGAGGGGGAAAACCTTGAATTTAAAAGACAACTCAGAAGTCAGGAAAGCTCACTTCCTGCCATCTAGGAGTCAAAATTTTCCCGGGGGTGAGGTTTCGGACCCCCCTTTCTTTTTGGGATTTATCAAATTCATGGAAAAAAGAATACGTAGGCAACTACTTCATTTTTTGTATGTAGGCCTATGTATACACAGATAACCTACAGTAGTGCTCTGAAATCCTTTACCATCTACACGCGAGCAAACCGCGATTGAAACTCGAGTAACTCGCGGTTAATGAGCTATCATCGATTGGTAATACGATAACCTTTAGCAAGAAAATGAGATTCGATACCCAGTCAGGCATTAAGGCATGATGTAAAACGTCTTTTTATTAACTGTGCGAACTACCATGATCCGTTTTTTAAGCATTACAAAGTTCAAATAAAAGGTCGGGTATCAACATACTGTAGTTATGATGATATACCGGCAGCCTACTTAAACTAAGCATTGGCCAAACAGGTTTGTATGTATAGGCCTAGTATTATGCTAGTATGGTACAGAACTGTATTTTTTTTTGAATGACAAGAAAGAACACATTTAACATTATCAAACGAAAATGACACTTGACAAATACTTTAATAACAACATAAACAAAGAAACAAAAAAAAATGTAGAAGAAAACCTCTTATGGAAGTGTACTGTAGGCCTACTGAAGTGAGTGTTTAGTAAATTCAATAGGGCTTATAAGATAAATTTTATTCCATTAAGGGAAACTTTGGAATATATTAGCTGGTGAAATTAGTAATTTAAGTTTTTGTCTGTTAGCTCTTTTAAAATCAAACTTTTAAATTACTGTATTTCAATAAGTAATTTTAAATAACTTCCATTGAATTGAACATGTTTGTAGTTGGTCGCTTTCTTACGGTTACTGGTAATTGTTCTGTTTATATCTGTACTGTTATGAGCTGACCAACTTGTATATATGTCTATCACATGTTTGGTTTTTCCTTGCCTTGTTTTTTTATTGTTTTGAAATATTTTTGTAATAATGTATATGTATGGTAGAAATTTGAACAAAAATAATATATAAAACTATAGGCTTTACATGAATGCAGTCATTATAGATATTCCTATAAAAAAGTATATATAGGATGGATATGCCTATCATTGTTTGTTATTAAATAAGGCACCAAGCGGTACGTACAACATCTGTAAGAAGCAACCAAATCCGTTAAATGGAATATTTTAACATTCTATATTTATCAAGAGTTTGTTACGGCGCGCGGTAAAAACCGTTTGTGAATGGAGTATTTTGTTTGCTGTGGTATTTGCACTACACGTTTGTTATGGCCGTCCATGGGAATGAAAGTAATTTCGCAGTCATTCATGATTAAGGAAACATATCAATCACTAAGTCGATTTATTTAGAGTGTTAGTCAGTTGTTACAATATTGTCTACCATTGCACCCCAAATTACTGTAAATCTTGTTCAGTACAATCAAGAACTTCAAAATGAAAGGACAGTTATCACTATATCTTCGCGAGCGTATTATTTTATTAGCCTAAGGGGTGCGACGCGTGTTTGCATTTTCGGCGGAAACATGGATGCAAACATTTATGTAGAGGAAATTCTTGAAGGCACACTACTCCCATTTGTGCGCTCTGTATTTCCAGATTCGCACATATTTCAACAGGACAACGATCCGAAACATACCAGTCGATTAGCAACTAACTACATGATGGAAAACAACATCAACTGGTGGAAAACACCACCCAAATCCCCGGATCTAAACCTGATTGAGAATGTTTGGCATCAACTTAAGCACCATCTTAGAAGACATGTGAAACCCAAGCTCCAACATGAACTGGTAGATGGCATTTTAGCTTGGTGGAGGGAAACAGTAATGCCTGAGTCTAGTGTACTATTGGAATAATATTATTTTTTTTATATAAATCTTCTCGGGCATGTGCCCTCTTCCTTTTGATTTTGTTTCACAAACCTATCATTTTTAATGAACTCTGTTATTCAATTGCAAATGGAAGAAAATAAATGTATTTTTGAATTGAATTGAATTGAATAGGTACAGTTTTTTTATGAAAATATGCTGAAAGAAACTAGCATCATAAAAAGTGAAAACATCAAGTTATTCAATTTTATTGTCATTCCTTAAAACCAGATAGAGGAATATTAACTAAAAATATTTCGGGACCAATGAAAAAATAAATAGGCATATTATATAATTTATTTAGAAAAATGCTGTGGCGTCAAGTGATTGCCAAAATTAGAACACTTTTCATTTTTACAAGGTCTCTGGCGCGCGCCGAAAACCGTTTGGTAGGTCTGATAATGTGGGTTGTTCACAAAAGCGACCATTAATCATTACGGTTGTTAATGGCAGGTATTGACATTCGGCCTACGATTGTTGTAAATCGGTCGATGGAGATAGCGGAAAAAACCCTGTTCTTGTACTGACTTTATTATCATCAATGCTATATTCTATTTATTATGTCAACTGTTAGTTCTGTTTTATTTAATTATTATTGTTATTTTTATCATTACCCATATTGCTATTATTATAATTGTTATTCATTATTATCATCACCATTATTTTGTTGATTATCTTGATTATGTTATATTATTATTATTAGGCCTATTATGTTATATTATTATTATTATTAGGCCTATTATTTTTATTATCATTATTGCTGTTGATTAACTTATTATTATTATTATTATTTATTTATTATTTTATTATTATTATTATTATTATTGGTGATCCGCTACACTAGCGGATCACCTCTTGTTATTGTCAGAGATCTTTTTTTTTTTCCCATTTCTTGTTAGCACGATATCTAAAAATTGGCACGAGATTCATACATGCACGTTTCAACAAACACGTCATGACGTGCGCATATGCATGAGTAAATCTTTCAAAATGCTCAAAATTCTTTTTTAACAAACTAAATTAGCGTATTTTGCCATTATCAGCTTTTAATTATTGTTCAATCCGCCACGTGCACACTTCCTCGTGGGTCAAATTGCGGCGGATCACCTAACTCGTCCTCAGTGACGAGTTCAAATCTAGTTATTATTATTATTATTATAATCATCAATTATTGCATATATTGTTGTTGTTAGGTCTTTTTTTATTTCAACAATTTATCTATTTTCCAAATTATATGATTACAAAATCTGGTAAATCTTAAAATTAAGATAAAACAAAATTAAATATAGTTTGATCTTAGTAAGCCTATCGTGCACTTTAAACATCAAAGTAGTCAGTTATCATCATCCTTTTTAACCAAAGTATTAGTGTATTAGAATATTATAATAATAATTATTATTATTATTTAATTATTATTTTATTATTATTATTATTATTATAATCATCAATTATTGCATATATTGTTGTTGTTAGGTCTTTTTTTATTTCAACAATTTATCTATTTTCCCAATTATATGATTACAAAATCTGGTAAATCTTAAAATTAAGATAAAACAAAATTAAATATAGTTTGATCTTAGTATGCCTATCGTACACTTTAAACATCAAAGTAGTCAGTTATCATCATCCTTTTTAACCAAAGTATTACTGTATTAGAATATTGTTAGTACCTGCATTATGCATTTTATTTAGAAACATATGCTGTTTAAGATTCAATTGACCCCCAAAATGAGTATACCTTTCATTTTTACAAGGTTTCTGGCGCGCGCCGAAAACCGTTTAGTAGGTTAGAAGCTTGGCAGGTTGTCCACTAAGGACAGATAATGTGGGTTAAGTTCACACAAAGCGACCATTAAATCATTACAGTTGTTGACGGCAGGTTTTGACATTCATTCGGTCTTCAATTTTGTAAATTGGTAAAGGTGGATGCAGTATTGGAATAAAAAAAACTGTTATATTATCATCATAATTATCGTTATTATCGTTATCATTATCACACCACAATAATTATAATAATAATAATATAAATATTCAACATATAGTTTTGTTATTGAGTATTAATTTATAAGCCAAACCAACAAAATTATGTAAATAAGTAATACAGTTTAACTTGTTGCATTACAGATTTTGTTAGAACTACAAATTATTATTGGACCAGGCTTGAGAAAAAGACATGATATTAATATCATTTATGTATATAGGGCCTCATTACAAGTAAAATAGGGTAATTTCAGCACCGAGTCCACTAATGATCGCGGTATATTCTGAAGGCAATTCATATTACATCATCATTGACTTTAAATTAGGAGCGCATTATGCTAAAATGCAACTTGTACCGAAAATACAACAGAAAGTTTAGAAATTAGAAAATAATAATGTGTGTTATTAAAACTATTATATAACATTGTCTTAAAATGTTTTGTTAGTGTACAAAGTCCAGGTAAGCCGTAATAACCTAACAACTTGAAACACATCTAGATGTGTATAAGAGACAGGTTATTGAGAAAATTGAATCCATATGTTCTAAACAGCTCGCTACGCTTCCCTGCACCAGAATGACCCATTTTCGTTACTGCCTTTCAATCGGCTTCAACCACGGCGGACCGCTGAGTTACCGTTAATTGCAATGTTTTTCAGCATTCCACACTGCTTACGTTTCATTCTAAATCTGTCAAGCGTGTCATCGCTGAATATTGCCCTCGAATTTTCATTGCGTTTTAATCGCGTGTCAAACGCAGTTGATGGTAAAGGATTTCAGAGCACTACTGTATAAGAATGAGAAAAATTTACCTGACTGTTTTCAAGAAGGGAAAACCTTGAATTTTGAGGAACTTAAAAGTCTAAAAGACATATCAGAAGTTGGGAAAGCTCATTTCCCACCATCTAGAAATCAAAATTTTCCCGGGGGTAACCCGGCCCCTTTCTTTTTGATGTTCATCGATTCATGGAAACCTTCAATTTTGAAGAATTTTAAAGTCATTAAAAGACACCTCAAAATTCGGGAAAGCTCATTTTTCCCCATTTAGGACTCAAAATTTTTCCGGGGAGGACCCCCAACCTCCCCTTTCTTTTTGTAATTTATCGATTCATGTAATAAGAATACGTATGCAATTACTCAATTTTTTAATGTATGTATACACACATAATTCCTATCTACTATAATAAAAATGAGAAAAATTTATCTGACCGTTTTCAAGAGGGGAAAACCTTAAAAGTAAACTAGATTTGAACTCGTCACCGAGGACGAGTTAGGTGATCCGCTGCACTTTGACCCTTGAGGAAGTGTGCGCGGTGGGGATTGAACCATTTTTAAATGCTGAAAAATTGCTTAGTATACGCTAATTCAGTTGTTTTTTTTTAATTTGGAGCATTTTGAAAGATTTACTTATGCGTACGCGCACGTCATGACGCACGTGCGCATGGTAATGTCACAAAATGTTGACGCCTGATATGAGATATATGTATCAACTCTCATTGATAAAACGCCTGTTGGTGAGGGACTTATTATCATTCATAATATTTATCATATATAAAAATTCAGTATTTTTAAATTCAGAGGGCAATATGATGATGTCACAATGTCCGATCAGCTATTATGATATATAAAATCATATCTACAGCTCATGTGCTTTCAGAATATGTAATAAAAGTTAGGGGTCACCTTTCATCCTAAGGAGCTATAACTGATTTAAAAAAAGACATGATATAAAGCATATATTAATTTTGAAGCACGCAAACGCTCGCGTTATTATGCGCGCACAAAAATATAATGTACATAACATTTAACCATGACCTAAAGTTTATACCCACTAAATATGATTCAGAAATCACGACTGATTAAGGTGATTATGGGGTCATCAAAGGCTTGACGAAAGAAAGATGAGGGGGGTAAGCAAAACCCTATATTTTGACCATGATGACATCATCAAAATGTAAAAAAATGCCACATATATGAAAGAGAATTGCCTCAGCTACAACATACTCAAAGTTGGAAGACAATCGATCAAAAATAAGCGAGATAAGCTCAAATGCGCATTTGTTAAAATGACATCATCGATAATATTCAGTTTGTTGAATTCAGATGGCAATATGATGACGTCATAATGTCCGATCAGCCATTATGACCTATAAAATCATATTTACAACTCATGTGCTTTCAGAATATGTAATAAAAATTGGGGGTCACCTTTCATCCTAAAGAGCTGTAACTGCAAAATTTCACTGTATGTCGGCACAATTGCGCACAAAGGTCATTATGTTTGATGCGTGCGTACAGCATTGTTATTGGCCATAGAGTGATTGGAAAACTTGTCAAAAAAATGTCAGGAACCCAAAATGTGACAAAAAAAAATTAATTTTAGCTTCCATACATGCTGCGCGAGTAAAAATGCGCACGTGTAGTGGTAAATTTTAAAAAATTTTGAAATGCTCAAAATGGCCTGAAACGTGCTCTAATTTAATCTAAATGTGATTTCGAGCATTTTAAAATTTCGACGCACGCGTATGCGCGCGTTATGACGCGCACGCTTAAAATTAGGGTACATTACATTTAACATTGACTTGAAGTTAATGCTCACTTAATACGATTTCGAAATGGCAATTGGTTAGGCTGATATGATCGGTAATGTAAAAACGCAAAATTGCTAGTAGATGACGTCACGCATAACTGCGCTCTTTGAAAACCTTATTGTGACAATTCCAGGCCAAGCTAAATGTTTGTTGAAGCGTGCATGTATGAATCTCGTGCCAATTTTTAGATATCATGCTAACAAGAAATGGGGAGAAGCTAGAATAAAAAAAAAAAAAGATCTCAGACAATAACAAGATCACCAATAAAAGACACTTCAGAAGTCAGGAAAGATCATTTTCCGCCATTTAAAAATCATTATTTTCCCGGGTAGAATCCCCCTTTTTTGGTGTTCATTGATTTATGGAATCGTTTTCAAGAGGGTACAACCTTCAATTGAATTTAAAAGAGACACCTCAGAAATCGGGAAAGCTCATATTTTTGGAACAAAATTTATTTAACACGATGTCACTCTGCCTATGCAGCTTTAATAATTTTATATATTATATACTTGACAAAAATCAGGTTTCCCAAATAGTCTAGTACTTAATATATAATGAACAAAAGTTAGGCCCTACATGTAAAAAGAGCCTTAATTACGTTTAAAAGGATTAGTTATAAATAAAGTTTACACAAACTCATTTCGATCACAAAAAATTCAAGTAAGCCACTGAAATGTGGTCCTGTTGACGTTGAACCTGCGTGAAAGTAACCTAAAAATGTGTAATTATCTCTTCACGTGAAGTCTAATTTTACATAGGTTAGGCCTATATTGTATCCTGTGTCAAGTGAATTGTTTACTGTAATATTTAAATAGGGCAATGTCTCTGATTTCCCAACTGGAAAATTTAGGCCTATAATAGTAAAATTCCATCCACGCATTTTTTTAAAAATATGGGCCAGTTTTCAATAACATTTGGAAGAATGCTATTAGATTATCTCCCCTTTTGTTTTTCAAAAATATGTTATATCAGTTTTGTCATTGTTCTTGTAAAAGGCTTATACAACGACAACAGGTAACTCGTCTTGATTTCATAACATTTATTCATCAAAGTGACATAGCAAAATGAAACCGGTCAAAGAAAATCTGGGTAAAGCAAAGCAGGCAAAGCAGCCTCTGTAAAAAAGTGGTACAAAATTATTATAACTTGCCTCTACAAAGTAGCAGTACATAAAAAAAATAAGAGTTTTCTTAAATGAAAGGCAATATAATTAATGCTATTAATCATATTAAAATTAACCTATATCATGTGTTATAAGTCATCATATAAAACATAGAAGCAAACATATACAATTATCAATCAGACTAAAGTCAAGCCGTTGTGTGTCGTATTTACACTGTGATCGATCAACGTTCATAGTTAAAATTGTATCCATTTATTACTTAAAACAATACTGTACATTTTTCCCCACTCACCAGTTCATGGCAAATCATTTGTCTATGTAGCTCGGTATAACCAAGTTTGGTACAGTATAATAATCTATAAAGGTAACATTATAAATAATACATAAGTAACAACATAACTGATAAATAGTAAACAATAAAGAGTGCCACCTACAGGCAGCCATAATGAAAAGTGCCACCAATGGTTAGCTTTTCTTATTCAATCTTATCACTCTAATGAGGCCATCGTAAATTAGCTATAATGTGTGATCAGTTGTCTGGTGGGATCACAATTAACTTAATAACATTAACAAAAATATATAATACTGTAATACTTAAGATCGCATACATTATGTAATTGTAAAATTAACATAGTAATACTGTAGAACTCAATTCTAGAACAGTTTCAGTTTACGACATTGTATCAGATCAAATGATTATAAAGTCAATGATTATTTAATCTATAGTAATTAAAAGCTATCTGATTAAGCTTAACTCAATTCAATAGTTAACATAATAAAAACTTAATCGTAGAAACAGTTCCAGACACTGCCTAATTTAAAGTTAATGATCATAAAAGTAATCTGGTTAATTACTACTCAATGGTAATTATAAAACATACTGTACTTCCAAACAGTAGCTCAATATGATAGTTATCATGCCTAAGCATATTATAATTTACATAATCAAATAAATGTCATATGTCAGTAATAGATATAATAAGTGAAATTACTGACAGTTCTATATAAAAAGCTTTGAATTTATGAAGACATCAACTTAAGATTCTATATGTCTGCTCTCAACAATGGCTTGGAACAAAGAGACAGATAAAAGCTACTTGGCTTGGCTTCTCAAGCACCCCTTCCCATTGGACATTCCAATAGGATATACCACTTTAGGATGTTCGATTAATTAGGGAAATTATTAAAATTAACAATGGTGCCTAAAATCATGAACCATAACATTAAAAATATGTAAAACATACTAAAAAATTTGTAGTTTAGGAGGTAGGTAGTTACAGTAACATTCGCAGCTGCCATAGACGAGAATGCTCGTCTACGATTGTAGAATTGTGCAAGTGCAATTCTTAACATTAATCTTCATCACTGCAACTTCCAAAGTTATTTTCCTATCTCCAACCGTCCACTAATTTTCAGACCATCAGGGTTTTTTTTCTTGCATTAATCTAACCTCTAACAAATTTTTGCTAGTGTATTAGGGCCCGTTTACGAACTTTCGAAAACCAGATAACTCAAGCCTGAGGTGATAACTAATCATTCCTCAACTAGCTATAATTACTAAAACATCTGGACTTTCCGGGCTTATCCTTTCCGGATAACTTTGGAGGGTTGGAGGCGGCCTCGGGCACTATAGCCCACAGCATGGTGTCAACTGACCTTACTTTTATGAGAAATCTATTCAGATTAAGCACTTAAGTCCGCAATTTCTTTTCATCCATGCCTTCGTCCAGTGACATCGCAAGAGTAGTCCTCACTTAATAAATTATATTATCCAATTTTTAAGCCAAAATATTAAGTTTATTTTTACGACGATATACCCCTTGTTGTGAAGGTAGAAAGCCATAGTAACATTAGCATAGAAAGTAGTTTGGTAGAGCAATATTATACCCTAATTTGATTGGTCAGTTTGACTCCTAGTATATACCCAACACTAAGAGAAGCGAGCTAGACTCTGTGAGTCATCTTAACCCTTTGCTCAAGGGTCATGAATGTTTTGTAATATATCGTCTCGAATGCAGCACTTTAGTGCAAAAGTGTAAAACCACACATTCCTTCTTTAGTATATTCTCAGTTTGTAACAGTAAGGTGTGTCAACAGTATAAGAAGAATAGTCCATAATTATCCAGTTTAGTTCCCCTATCCAGGTAATTACTCACTTTGATTTTATTACGATAATCCTGTTAATTATATGTTTAATTGATTTAGCTAACTAATATGGTATAGACTGAATATTATAGTAGAT
>NW_022714865.1:0-6434 GCF_011630105.1 Anneissia japonica
GATCGTATTGTACAGGCCGGTAAACGCATTGTTTCTCAGACGGGACGTGGGAGAATGAATAAAAAAAGAAAACGAAATAGTAGAGGTATCACTCGAACGAGAACTAAGAGAGCGAGAAGAACCTCCGATATATTCGAATAACATTCATTATGGCTTACGTACACAAAAACATATGCGAATGCCTCAAATCGGAGTTGGGTTTGTTTTCCGTTCCACCGACTCAAACTAGCATAACCAAAGGTCAGTGGGTGCAGTATTTTCCATATACATCGATATCTGATTCTGGTCCGGTGCAATTCAATATACAGGGCTCAAGTGAGGAATATGTGGACTTGGGTCAAACTATGTTACGTGTCAAAGCAAAAATCACGAAATCCGACGGAACGGATTTAGATGCTGATGACCCGGTGGGACCATCTAATTTGTTACTACAATCTTTATTCAGTGAAGTTGATATTTCGTTGAACGAGAGATTGATTACACCATCTACCAATACCTATTCATATAGGGCTATGATTGAAACGCTGTTAACCTACGGTACGGATGCTAAGCAAACTCATCTTACGGGAGGATTGTTTTACAAAGATACTGCGAGTAGAATGGATGCGGCTAATCCTACTGTTGGAAATGCCGTAGCTAACAATGGACTTAAAAAACGTTCTGAATTTACTAACGGTAGTCGTTTGGTGGATTTGATAGGACCTATTCACTGCGATATATTTTTCCAAGATCGTATGATGCTTAATGGTGTCGATGTTAAAATTAAATTACACAGAAGCAAAAACTCATTTTGTCTCATGTCACCCGATGCAGCGGCTGGATTCAAGGTACATTTGGAAGACGCCTCTGTGTATGTAAGAAAAGTGAAACTTAATCCATCTATAGCGCTGGCTCACGCTAAAGCGCTGGAAAAAGGAACAGCTAAATACCCGCTCCGTCGCGTCGAGGTGAAGACCCTATCGGTCCCTCAGGGAAATTTATCGTTTACCAGAGAATCGCTGTACAATGGCAATCTACCAAAACGCCTAGTGATCGGTCTAGTGGGTACTGACGCATTCAACGGGAGTTACTCTAAAAATCCGTACAACTTTCAACACTTCAATACAAACTTTATGGCCTTGTATCTAGATGGTGAGCAAGTACCTTGGAAACCGCTTAAACCAAATTTCGAAGCTAACGGTGAAGGAAGTTATATTTTAGCGTATCAGAGTTTATTCTCCGGTTTGAGTACATTATTCGAAGATACAGGAAACCAGATATCTAGAGAAGACTATGCCAGGGGATATTCTTTGTTTGCGTTTGATCTCACCCCTGATTTATCAAACAGTGGACATTTCAATCTAATTAAACGAGGAAATATACGTTTAGAAATTCAATTCGCTACTGCTTTGACAGAAACAATTAACGTTATAATTTACTCAGAATTCGATTCACTTATTGAAATAGTCTCGTAACGTCATATTAGATTTCTAATCATGGACACTATACAACTGTTAAGATTAATAAAATCAGATCCTTTGACTAAGCGATATTTTCGGGGTGTATTTCCTTCTGATCGCTTACCTAAAGGGGAGAAGGGGTACCCAAGAGCTTATATAGCGAACGTGGATAATAGTAAAGAGAATGGTTCGCATTGGGTCGCATTTTTTATGAATAACCAATACGAAGGATATTTTTTTGACTCTTTTGGGCTTTCGCCTGAGTATTATAATCACAATTTTGTTAAATTTCTCGATGAGTCTGTACGTAGTTGGACATTTAATGATAGAGCGTTACAGGCTTCTTTGTCAACCGTGTGTGGTCAATATTGTATTTTTTATATCGTGCATAGATGTAGAGGTTTTGATAGTTCAACTATAGTTAATATGTTTACTAAAGACAAAAATGCTAATGATTCATTTGTTAACGATTTTGTGAAACGTAGATACGACGTTAATTTACCTGGGTATGATAAGGAATATATTAAGATTCAGTTTGTAAACATGTTAACTAATCAGCTATAATATTTTGTGTGTTTATTAAAATGAAAAAAAAATAATCTTAATTTGTACTTTTCATTCTTTTTCCCCTCGTCTCTCATCTCACACAACTGAAACACAAAACATTCAATTTTAACGCATAAATGAGGCAAAGAAACAAAATATTTTATCTTTTCAATCTTTTTATTTTTATTATTTTAACACAGCAACCAGGAAAACATGTTTTACATTCGTTTAAAAACTGATCCAAGACTTAGACGATTTACGTTTCGATGATTTTGTTTTCTTTTTAACAACGGCTTCGGATATAGGCTGTACTTCGGACTTTGGTTGTATGCCACCCGATTTTATTCGCTGTAGAACAGTCCGACGTGTTGAATTTCCGATTAAACTTTCGGGAGTATTTAATTTTGCCAATACCACAAGGAATTCTTTCCAGCCTATAGGTTCGAAACCTCGTCTTTCCTGAATAATATCCTTTACTAAATCTATTAAATTACTGCCTTTTAAAAGTTCTCCATCAAATAAAACCTCTCCGAACGCATTCCAGTCTATTACACCCGTACTCCTGTAACGTGTTATCCACTCTAGCAATTTTTTAGTTTTTGATTTTAAAGTAGCAGAGACTGAATTTAATGCATCGGCTATTATAGAATCTGTTTTGGTTTCCTTATCCTCCTCATCTCGTTTCTCGCCCGTTGTGGTTGGTCCTTCTATATTCATACTTATAGGCTTAGGATTAGTGATTCGTTTCTCTCTCTGCAAATAGCGCTGAAGTACTTGATTGTACAGTGTAACTTTATCGTAATCATTAAGATCTTGCCTGCCTAGTATATCATTCATCGATTTATCTAAACTATCAGACACGGTATTTTCTGTCCGTTCATTGCGTTTGTTATGTAACACAACGTCCGCCAATTCTTGGGGTACCACGATCATTTTCTTAGTATGTTCCATTATTTCAACAGTAGACTTCCTAAAGTCTGTAAAATAGGTTTTAGAACAAGACCAAGGAAACCACCTTTCTGAATCAAATTTGTTTTCTCTTGATTGCAGAAATTTTCTTATTGCTTATATCTCTCAAGTTCTTCTTGTGTCTACTCAGTTTCTTCTTATGAGCTGCGGTTATAGGAACACTGCCTTTTAAAACATTCATCGCGCACTCACAGATTGTCGTTACCAACTCTTTATCGGCATTTTGTAACAGAAGTTTTCTCTGTTTAGAAGTGCAATTAGCTAAAAAGCGTAAGGTCTCTGCATTTTTTCGCACACGTTTTGACATGATGATTTTTAAAGTAATAATGATACAAAGTACTTAAAGTTCCGTTTACTTATACTTTTGGCACGTATGCAAAATGTTTATTGGTTGAAAATATGTTTGTACGAATCCTCATCTCTTCCTGCGTATATGGTTTAAGGTCTATAAATAAGTATCCGTACGAATCACGTGTTGCATCATTAAATGCTTCCTGTAAAAATCTTCCTCTACCTGGGTACATTTGTCGCGAAAGATGAATTATTTGTGACTTATCTCGAGGGTTTTTGAACAGTACGATATAGTGAGCATTTAACGTTATGGTACGAATTTCTTTTGATCCATAGAAAAAATTTTGCATAATAAAAATAACCGAAATGTTCCTATGATGAGATCCTTTAGTAAATAAATTTACAATACGCTTATCTTGGCTACATTCTGTCATGAGATCGTCGATGATGACTAGATGATTTCTAGTCGAATCAAATTCATCTATAGTTTCTATAGGGATGCCTTCGATAAAAGCAATGTTTGGAATAGATTTTCTTAATTCTGAAAACAGTGGCTGGTATTCACCGTAACACCATAAAATATCATCAAACGGTTTATCGAAATATTTATTTTGTATCAATTTCTTTACAAATACTGACTTTCCAGACCCCGTAGGACCACTTATAACTGCAGTGAAAGGTGTTATCAAAGGGCTTGCCATGATTGCTATGAATACCTTTAAGATTACAATTTCGTTATATAATTTGCGCACTTTTTAGAAAACGTCTTGTTAAAACAATATACAGAGCGCGAGGAAAACGAAATACTAGTTGGTAACATTCACTCCCAAGCGGAGAATTCAATAGGTAAAGAGTGCTGAATAGGAGTTGAATATTACCATGAGTGCATGAAAAATTGAAAGGCAGTCTTAATGAACCCCGAAAATAGAAATGAATAAGTTAATAGAAAAAAGAACTGGCTTCTGTAAGTACGGACGCGACACACCCTCGCATTCAACGCAACATACAATGAAAACAACCCCTATAAAAGTAAGTTCTCCACTGGGTCGAGTATCTGTAGCAACAGACATTCTCAACGACTCCTGTCAAGCACATCAACTTATCAACGGTTTTTTTCTACAAGCAAAGGGTTTTGAAGTAAATTTGACTTAAAGACTCTACAAGACGCAGAGAGAAAAGTACCTGATTCAATTCAAGTACAGCTAAGTCTAACCGAAATTCTTTATTATTTTTAGTATTATTATTATTATTATTATTATTATTAGGAAATTCGAATTCATTATCTCGTCTATTGCTATTAACTCTAGTTGTAGTTCACGCACCTTAATTTAAGAAACTTTGATTAATTTAATTTAGAGAAGTAAATATGGATCAAAATCTAGCTCTCTCTTTTTTGTCTATGCCAATTCTGGTGATTGAAAGGATATGCCATTTCCTTTCATTCCAAGACATTATAACTCTACTAAATGCAATGCCAGAAGAGTATAGGGAGTTTTTGATTACCCTTGCGAGGAGGAATTATCGATTTAAATTAAGAGACGAGAATGGTTTTTTATGTCCATTCAATGGGGCGCATATAAATATACCAGAAGAAAACTTTAGCAACCACTTAAATTCATGCAGTATTAGATACAATGGACCATTCGAAATGACAACTTGTATTTATTCAGCAATGCACGTAGTTCCTAACTTTTATAAAGATAAGCACGAGCAGGAATGTGAGGAAAATTGGGACAACGAACCATATGTGTCTACTTATGCTCCTGGTCCGGAAATGGCTGAATTTTGGAGACAGAAATACAGAGCCGAGAGAAGTATCGGCTACAAAAGACTTTATTACTAATTCAAGACGGCCGTTTTTTTTTACATATTTATTTATTTTAATTGTTATTATTTATTTCATATTTACAACCACTAACTAATACTATATAATTTAAATGGTGATTGAAATAACTAATTATATTTGTTGTAATGTTATGTGAATATTACTAATATTTAACTAAAGTCGCATGGTATACAGTAACTAATCAAACACAGAGAAACGATTGCATCTTGTACTGTTTGAACGATAAGCAAAGCTTTTTATTTATTTCATCAATCAGTAACACATACATTGTAAATCATTATCATAGAATTTACATTAATTTACAAATAAAAAATATAATATTTCCCTTATAATTACAATAATTTACAATATATACAGCTTTTATATTTACACAAACGCAATACAGTTTCAATATTCATACAACATACGTAGTATTACCAAACATATCCATACGGTACAGTTTTGTAATCATTAATAATTATTCTCTTATCATATACAACCCTATAGTCTTTAGAAGCTGCTTCATTTACGATTTTCCTCGATTTAGGTTTTCTAGTTATACGATTAGACTCGATAGTAGTTATTTTATCTGGTCCAATACCCCTAACCATACAACTAACCGTTTTAAAATTTATCTTTTTTGAATTCTGATAATTTAGAGTGAAGCCTTTAACTTTACAAACCGTCTTTCCCGAGTCAAGTTTATACGCATAATTTTTAGGACCACCAGATACAAAGCACGTAATAAATTTTCCATCTTGAGGCCCTATCTCATTGGTTAGTTCACCCAAATAATCACCAATTGGAGGTTGCCATTCACCCGGGTTAGTAGTGTTAGAAACAAAAACGCATGAATCGGTGTCATAGTAAAGTAGACGATCCTGTAACTTTTCTAGCAAATCGTATAACTTAAGTCTAGCGGTAGCGGTTGTGAAAGCGGCGATAACAACGTTCACTTTCCTATTTACAGTAACGCTTTGTTCTTCACTCTCGTATTTCACTTCAGCTAAATTATCTTTTATTAAGTTTATATCGCTCACAATAACTTCGGGATTGGAAAGTAAATCATACACTTCGTGAAGGTCACTGCTGAATTTGGTTTTAGTTTGATTTTCTCTTTGACCAAACTTTCCCCAAAAAGAATTCAACATAAGTTTGGCGAGGGATCGTAATCCTGGGTTGTAAGCAATACTATCCTTATTTAATTTAATACCCTCGTTTTGTTCATAATCTTCAATGTATTTATCTTTATCAACATCGGTAAAGATGTGTATAAGAGACAGCTATAGGATTGTCTATGATAAGAGAATAATTATTGATGATTACAAAACTCTACCGTATGGATATGTTTGGTAATACTACGT
>NW_022714865.1:7131-17519 GCF_011630105.1 Anneissia japonica
GTGTTTGGTTGTAAAAAATTCCTAGCAAACACATAATTGCAGGCTGAAGCTATGGTAATTAAACCGTTAGAGAATGGATCTACTCCTTCTTTATCCTTACCATCGTTAAGCGTGGTAACTTGCTTAAAAATATGTCTAAACGATAAACAACATCGCCTTAAAATGTCTACATCACTTATGCAGTAATCAATGAGTTCTTGTCTGAGGTTAAATACTTCGTTTTTTTTCTGATTGTACCAAGCGAGAAAATCACCCCTGGCCGATTCTGACATCTTATCGGGATCGTACATAGATACATCGGGGTAAGAGCCCACATAATCTTTATTTTCGATCCTATTGAACCTATGGGGAAAGTAGCCCTTCTTTAATTCTTTGATACCGAACGTTTTAGGTAATTTTGATAGGGGCATAGGAAGGAAAGAAAGCGAATCAATAAATCGAATCGATGTATCCTTAACTTTGATCGAAATTAATTTTCCGCCCCTAGAAACAACTTCCGGAATAACACCGTAAGAGTGTAATTATTGCATGATAAAGTAACTATCGTACCCTTGGAAGTTATGAGCAATACATGTAACATTTTGGTTATACGGATACTGTTTAAATAAGTATTCGCAAAATTGATAGCATGAATCCTCGCCGTAGAAAATTTTGGTTTTAACCCCGCAAATTTCGCATTGATCAGAATCTTTATCATTGTTAATACAATTTAGGCAGCTTTTTTGAAGGACGCATAAGTTAGGATGGTGAACCCCTGTTTCTTGAGTACATTCAAAATCGAAAAAGAAATATTTTTCTATAGTCTTCTTATCTACCTTGTTAGTTTTGTTAGTTTTCTTTTCAACCACCTTTTTCATGTAACAGAGATGACCCGTCTCTACCGTCGTCATACAAACTCTACATACATATTCACTGCATTTATGACCCTTTTTAATATAGCGATTACAGGTTTTACAAAGTTTCTTTGAATCGCAAAGGGTTACTCTACCTTGTTTAGCGGTTCTATGGTTATCAAAGCATTTTTGATTTTTAAATGAACGTAAGCAATCATTACATTTGACGACGGTAGAGGGGTCTATAGAAGGAATGCACTCGTGTGAGAGGCATAACTCGCACACAAACTTACAATTATGATAAAATTTGTTATTATAACCCTTAAAACAGAGGTTACAAAAAAATTTGACTTCAAAAAAGGCTGTTAGTTTTGTTATTAAATCGTAATTATTATCGTGATGGAATAAATAAATCTGTTTTTCTCTATGTTCACCACTAAAAATTACCGAGTGAAGATTGTCTCGAGAAATCACAATGATTTGATATTCGGGCAGGACATCCTGAAAACGTTTAAGCTCACTTATCCCACAAACTCCCTTATCTACACCAGCCCTTAGTAATAATTGTTCAGCCTCATGTTCCTGATAATATCTACCCTGTCTAATGTTTTCCCATCTAGATTTATTATTAATTTTGTCTTCTAACATCGAAATACCCGTAACAATGGCTTTAGAGCAGCAAACGTTTTCATCGTTTTCGTCTTTAATTCGAATCAAACATCGGGAACCCCCCACAGCTTTATCTAAACCCTTCTTAAAATGATTACCACCACCAATAGGCATAGGAATATGTAAAATATTAAATTGTAAATCGTCCCCCACTAAAATGTTCATGTGAGACTGAAGGACTTTAGAAATAGCCGCAAAAATTATTTCAGGAGTAATTCGTTCCCTCATCATAAATGGTAAGGAAATTGGGACATCTAATCCATTCGCTCTAATAACGAACCTGACCATATCATGCGGTTGAACATTTACCAAAATACTATCTAAAACAAAATCAAGAATTCTATCAAGCAAAGGCAAAATTTCAATAACTCTCACATCATCTAAACCTATTAATGAAATCAAATGATCGCTCGCAAACATGTTAAATTTTTTATTAAATTTATCATTTAATTTCCGAATAACGCATAGCTCTCTTACATCCATTTCGTTGAAATCCTTTTCATCGTCCTCGTCACTATCCTCAGTATCTCGCATTCTCTTAGCACCGCGATCAGGCTGAAAAACAAGAAAAAAAAATTAAATACAAAAAAAAAAAAAAAAAAAAAAAAAAAAAAAAAAAAAAAAAAAAAAAAAAAAAAAAAAAAAAAAAAAATCAATTTTTAACATCAGTACAAATAAGGCAAAGCAGAAACTTAGCTTACCAAATTTTTAGCGTGTTTCCCAGATCCGTATTGAACTATAACGTCTTCATCGTCGGGGTAGTTTTCATCGTCTTCCTGTTCACTTTCATACACCATCTTCTTATGTTGACCTAGACCATGTTGCCGTCTCATGTCATTATTATCATCTTCGCTTTCTACGTCTTCCTCCTCATCATTATCTTCAAACATCATTTTCTTAAATTTACCTTGACTGTGCTGTCGTCTCGCGTTGTAATTATCTTCTTTATTTATTAATTTACTATGTTTTCCTAAACCTAAACGTCCATGTCTCTGAATTTCAAATAAATTCACACGCAATGCGAATGTCATCATCAGAATCATTGTCTTCCTTTTCTTCATCAAAATCGTTAAAAAAGTCAAACTGAAATAACATGAAAAAAAAAACACAAATTAATAATAATTAAAAAAAAAATAAAAAAAAAATTATTGGAAGCTTTATTATTTGTTTCACGGAGAAGCAATCAAAGTTGATCAAATCGCAAACCCACGATGACGAATGTAAACATTCTCTTCTGAGTGTGAAGCGGGGCTTGAGAATTACACCTGGAAGGACCTAGCTCGTTGATGACCATTCCTCAAGAACTTCGGTTTTGGAAGGAGGGAGAGAATGCAATCTGAGTGGATGCGAAAACAAATTTTACTTACCAATTCATCTTCATAAAATTCGTTATCTAACTGTTCTTCTACAGCTTCTTCGGTTATTCTAATCAAATCGGTTGAAAATTAAACTGAAAAAAAAAACATTCTGTTCAGGATTTAAAAAAAAAACAAGAAACAAAAACTAACAAATTTAAAAGGAAATGAAAACTAATTGATAACTTACGAGTTCATCCACATCATTTGCCATCGCTAATAGAAAACCCCCGTTAACATCGAGATCCCAGTTAGAAAGGTCTTGTTCATCGGCAAAATTTCTGTTCATCATCTTCTTGGATAGTTATTCGTAGAGTAACACTAAAGTTTATGTAGTTGAATCTAATTTAATGTTCTTAGCCTATTTTTTTTTTCTAAATGTATACACTTTGGAAAATAAAGGAATTACGTAATGTCAAAAGCTCACCAGCGGTCACTGACACATCTTAGCCAATAGAAACCGTTCTTTACATAAGCCAATAGAAATCGTCCTTTCCACGCCACGTCACCAAATCTCATTCACCCGGGCAATTTAAACTATAGTCACCAAATTTACAGTCACTAATCTGTCACTGATAATCCCCTAACCTAGCCCTTTTGTTTTCAAATTCAATACCCTCATTAATTTAATGGGCAAGAAGATTCTTTTGTGACTGTAAATCCAGCAACTGTAAATCCAGCTGGCAGACTTATCTCCCTATTGTCTCAATTTTCACTCTCATTGTAACCAATTTCTAAAGAGCACACAATAGTGGACTATAAATTTTAAGGAAATATGACAAACTTAACAGGTCACGCTACACATCGCCACTTAATTAATACCTCTTTTTGTTTTTAATATTTCAATAAACCCTCATATACCCCCTTCATATGCTTCAACCCATTATGTACAAAATAAAATTATTAATAAATAATTATGAATTATGATGACGTAATATTCTATTGTGCACCATGCCAATGGCATTGACATTCACATTGATGTTGGCAGTGGCAATATACAGTACCACTGATATTGACGTTGACAATATTGACTTTTGGGTAATGCAATGCTGAATCTGAATCAATACTGACAGAGGACCCACTAGGGTATATGCAAGTATTATAGGTGTTAATAATTATAAGATTTATTTATTAAAAGTATATCTGACTGGTAAATGACATTGACCTTAAGATTGAAAATGATTTTGATAATAATAGTAATAATCATTAGAATGATAAATAATTATAATAATTATTAGGCCTATATTAACAATAGCAATATTTTAGTAAACAGCAGGGGCGGATCCAGAAGGGGAACGTGCCCCCCTCCCACCCTACGTTTTAACACCATTTTTGCATATTTCAATGTATATCAGTGACATGTGTTACTAATTTATCTATTTTGAAACTGTTGTGCTCCCCACCCCCACCCCCGCCTTTTGAAAAATTCTGGATCCGCACCTGAACAGTAATAAACCTCTGTTATATAAAATGCGCATTATATTAGTAAATCTACACCAAATATAAGTCTTGATAGATTCATATTTTTAGATCAGCGGTAGAAACATTTAATAATAACCGGTAATTATTTTATTATATTAATATATTAGGTGATTGTGCGTTGCCGGATGATAGCGTGTGACTCTGAAAACTCGGCCGACTGTGATAAACTGCAAACTGCTAGGAAATCATGCGGACCACCAAAAGGATAAGCTTGGATAGCACCAGACCCCAGGTTTTTCTGCCCACCAAGTCACACAAATGTATGTCGTATCAATGAAGCAAAAATATAAAGGAAATCTTTATTGGCCGACTCTCCACATAGGAAATAGGCCTAAGCGTACAAAGCTCAGGAATTTGAAGAAACCCATGGTTATACACTAAATTCAGTTTCCAGCCATTTATTTGTGCATACGTCATAGATATCTTATTCCCACTATACATATATAGTTTAATACATTACTACAACTGGTTGTTTCTGTTTCATTTTTTTTAAGTGCTATTATGCTTATCACAAACTTCGTTTGAGTTAATAGAACACATTTCTAAATCTCTAATTAAACTGGCCACATACCATTTCAACATGAACATTTGGAAGATTGTTAAAGTTCGACAATGTATACATTACTTCTATAATATTAAACAAATATAGGCCTATCCTTGTGTTTTTGTGAGAAAAATATAATCTATTTCGTTGTTCAAGCATCCATCTTTTTTACTGTACACTGTTGTAAGATATTATGGTGACATGAAGAGAACAGAGCTATATACGATAAAATGATGATAATGAAAAAGATGGTTAATAATTCTGATGGTGAGGGTAATGATGATGAGGATGATAATGTTGCTGCAGATGATGATGACGATTATGATGATGATGATGCTGATAAGCCGGAGGAGGATGATGATGTTGACAATTTAGCGGTTAAGGCAGGGGCACCGTAATCATAGCCAACAATATCGACATGGGTTCGCGGTCGGCTAGCTCCTAGATTTGGTGGTGGAACAAGTCTTCTCGGATAAGGATTATAAACCGTGGACCCAGTGTACACAAATGCTCATGTGCACTTTAAAGAACCCAGTATCTTTCGAGACAAGTAGGGGGTTACCCCGGTGTACTGGTTCAATGTTGCAGATGAAAAGTGCGCCGGTTTGCTGGCTGCAGCGGACATGAAGTGACCCTCAGGGGAGGAGAAAAGTATTGAAAAGTGCAACATCTAGTCCAAAGCTCCTTTGATAAATCTTTGAATTGGCGCATTATCAATATTTGTTGTTGTTATTATTATTATTATTATTATTATTATTATTATTAGTACAATTAGGTTGATGATGATGGTGATGAATACGATGATGATGAGAATGATGAAGAGAAAGACAGTTGTGGTGGTGGTGGTGGTGGTGGTGGTGGTGGTGATGATGATGATGGTGGTGGTGCTAAGGATAATGACGATTAAATGATGAAAAAGATGACGGTGATGGTGTTGATGATGGTGAGGATAATGAAGATGATTATGATGGTAATAATAATTATGGTGATCATAATGAATTTCACGACGATGTTTGACCATTTACATGTCAACATGAATTCTATTTAACTCGTTTATGTCAAAAGTCGCCTAAAAAATACAAGTCGTTGGTAGCTGAGGTGTTCGTCATCAATCCCAGAATTAAGAATTAAAATTCCACTATCGTCAAAATGACTCTTGAACCTGATTAGTCGGTTTCATTTTATAATAGGTAAGTATAACATGTTTTGTCATCCCCAATTTTCGGTTAATCAATATTATTTGTTGTCGTAAAGATGAAGCCTGCAGCGGTCATTTATCTCTATCTTTACCTTCTCCACTCTTGCTATAGGAATTTGCAGGCCAATTTTGTTTAGCACCACAATTACTTACTCTATCATTCTTGGCAGTCTCGAATACCATGATACACTAGAGCCATTGATTTATGCTTTGTAAAATGATAATTGTTGAAATATATAATGAATAAATGATGAAAAGTTTTCCGCAACAAATTCAATTCAATGAAATAGACCTTCATAATTTGCATATTATCGGCATTTATTTTCAAGAATTTAAATATAAATCAAACGGTTCTTTTACTTACTATAGCCGGTTTCACGTTCATATAATTTCAAACAACAATTCAAAGTTATAACATAGGTCATTAAGATAATTGCACGGTTTATTCGCTAACTTCGTCAGTCTATTGTCAGTGCATGTAAATATTATCAATTAATAAAATGTTCTCCAGGTATTATTTCAATTTATCAAAAATCCTCAAAACAGAATTTGCAGTAGTGTATCTGGTGTGTAGAATAGTAGAATGGAAGCGAGATGTGTGCTAATCGCATTGTGACTTGGACGTCTAGCCCTTGCGTGCAGGACAATTTCTACTCTTACTCTTCAGTTCCTCGCATTCAGATGCGTTCTTGCTGTCACAAGCAATCATTCGACACCGTACAATTACCTACATACGTATACAAAATACAGTTAGTCAATAAAATTAACAAAAGAAAAGTAAATAGGTAAATAGTTGGCTACAAAATAGGTTATATGGCTAAATAATTTTCAAAATGAAGAGAAGATTAATTTAATTTGATTACATAAATGTATTCAACTTTGCTTCTCCTGATGTAATCTTCAATCGAACATATTACTTAAATGGTTGGTTGCATTATTTGATGATAATGTAACATACATTCCAGAGAATGTATGGACAAATAAGTGACAGAAAATTATTATAAATAACAAATATATAAATAAATATAGATAAGCATAATACAACATGAAAATATTTCTTACATTGTGGTCTAATCCTTTCTGGATCATTCCAAATGACGTGATGCTAAATCTCTTTTGGCTTCCAGATCCACTGATTCTCACAGTTGGATCAACGGGGCAACTGTTAAGTACAACAGAAATGTTATTGTTTTTTTACAATACGAACTCCGGTTAATATGCTGATAAAAATATTTCTGGTGTATTCTGTACTATATATAACGTTGAATTGATGATTTTACTGAACGGTTTCTAGTAAAACTATACGCAGTGTGGCAATCATTATTGTCAGTAGAATATATAGTACCTAAATTTTGCTATAGAACTGTTATAAAGTATGGTATGCTTTGTTGTGATATAAATCTGATGTGAAGTTTTTAGAAACTTAAAAAAAGAAAATACAAAACATAAAAATATGACTTATTGTACCAACAATTCATGGATGGCTTGTTTTTGGAAGACAATTAGATGTGTATAAGAGACCGGTAATAAACCTCTGTTATATAATGCGCATTTTATATAACAGAGGTTTATTACTGTTCAGGTGCGGATCCAGAATTTTTCAAAAGGCGGGGGTGGGGGTGGGGAGCACAACAGTTTCAAAATAGATAACAAAGGTAGGAGAGTTTTTGCAAAGTTAATAAAAGGCATTTTGTAATGGTGTCACACCGTTACCTATTATTAAGCATATGACTGAGCCTTACCTTCGACTTGGTTCCACATTCATCAAAAAATGTTGTGACTGACATGAATTTGGAATTTCGGCTCTTGGCAGTGCAGCTGGGATCATGGAGATGTAGAAGTTCTGGTGCCATGTCATCTACATACTTGTGTGGAACATGGAAAGTCATGCTGTAATCACCACAGTCGACGTATGGTTCTGGTGGAGGTGCTATAAATAATAATTTACAAAATATCAGCATTTGTATTATTATCAAAGACAAGTTGTGGCTCTATCATGACTTAATATTTCAAATCAGTAATAATTACGTCTCCCCCTCCCTCAATTTCAAGGATGCCGAAAAGATTGCAGCCTTGCCCTGTCAGCTAAACTGACTGTAGTGTGTGTGCAAAACTGGACCAATAGTTGGGACCTGTATTAATTGCTGCTCTAATCTGTTCGTATTACAGCTTAATTGCTGATATACAAGTAACAATAGCACATCAACTTTCGCATGATACGTTTAAGCCGTTGGTTGGATCTGCACATCAAAGAATGCAGAACACCCTTCGGATACATAATGAGTAGGCGATACAATTGTCTCCCGGTACTGCCCCAGTTCGACACAAGAAGTAACACACTAATACAAGTCTCCTGACTTAGATGGTTATCCTAGGTATGTTTCTCTTCACAAATATCCTATCCTATCTTTCTGTCAAAAAAGTTTCGTCAGTAGATGTGGACTTTCGTCTGAAACTTCCTCCAACCCACTGTAGCTTAAATGTCCCATCAATTTGTATCACCAAATAAACGGTAAGAATTGGTAAAGATATTTAAATTTCGACAGACGTAAGAGAATAAATGCAACCATTTTAAAGAATTACTTAATGAGCGTTGCGAACATAAACTTTTAACAATATTAGAATCGAAAATATATTAATTTCGAATTTGAAATTAAAGAAAAATTGTAAGTTTGACATACGAGATTTGAATCCCCAGCTGGTAGGTGGATTAGGCTTCATGGCTACTCCGCCTACAAGATTGTTCATTTCGCTTCGACATGGCTGAGCGTTGACTGCCATTACTACGCCTGGACCAAGTTCAAGAGTAAATTTCATTCCATCTTCTATTCCTGCCGGTTTGTCGAAACGAAGAATAGTCGGATCATCTGATGGGAACTCTACCTGACCTGCTTTCGAGGCATCGTATTTAGCCAATAGCTTTTTGCTTGGAAGCTCAAGTATCTTAATGAAGGCGGATTCTGTTGGACGAACAATCTGAAAGCAAATTATATTATTGGTGAATTTTAACGAAATAATGTTTAAGTAGGCCATATATAACAAGAAAATAAGAAGTGTCAGATACCAACGAGTACTTATTCACATTAGTCCTATTATATAACATTTTAACTTGTTAATATCAAAGTAACATTCTCTTTTTAGACCTACAAAACTTTGCAGAAGCGCTCGTTGGTATTTTTTTAGCACTGGTTACTTTTTTACACATGTTGAACACCACGTCAAAATATTCTCCAATTTCCCAACGAATAACTAGAGTTTAAATTCAAGTTAAATATCGTGTTTTTATTAAAATACTAGTGATTTTTCGCTCTTTTTTGGGAAAGGGGACTTGAGGTTTCTTGGTAACATATTATTCCGAATCTATACTTCAGAAAGGACTAATAAGAGTTGAATGCTGAATATTAAAAGCAGTAGGCCAGTGATACCATAGAAATTCCAATTCTCCCAACTTAATCCTTTGTTTATCTAGAAAGATATTTTTTCAGAGAGTAGTTTAAGCACTCAGACCTGTGTGCTTATGTGCATTTATAAACAAGTATAAATTGCTGCCCTGACATGGTGTAGAGAGAGGCTGTCACCATTACATGCAGACGAATATAAATTGCTGCCATGGCACTGTGAATAGGAAAAATGAATAATGAAACATAAACAGTGACATTATTACCTTCTTGTTGAACTTGATATGCCATACCCTTTCTTTAGCAGTCTCAAAGTCTGGCGAGGGGATCGATTCATCTGGAATTGCTTGCGGTGGTGGTTTAGGCTTGCATTCGGCAGTCATAAATGGGAACATCGCGCCTGCATTTTCGGTAGCTGCTGGGGCGTTACCGCATGGATCTGGTTTGTAAACAATGGCTGTACCAGCGTCAACTTCAACCATATACGTCACGCCATCTTTGAGCTTATCAATTGGAGGATTAAACTCAATTCTGGCACTTGTTCTACCATCCAAGAAAGTAACTTCTCTTTTATCCGCAACGTTGAATTTGGCCAGTTCCTTCATTTTAGATCCCTGTTGGTACCTAACGCGGACGTAAGCTGGTTTGCGTGGCCGAGCCACCTTTGTTTGAAAAAAAGTAAACACAATTTAGCACAATGATGAAATATTCTACAGATAAACATATTTGAAGCAATTGTATTCAAAATACCGTATTACTAAATATGATGTGTGCATCTATCATAACGTAGCTTCTTATTAAGGTAATGTGTATTAGGTCTATTATTGGGGTCATGGATTGAGGTAGAAACATTTATAATCGCTGGTATTTATAAACGATTTTAAGTTTATTTTTAAGTTAAGTATATAT
>NW_022714865.1:18533-45632 GCF_011630105.1 Anneissia japonica
TCTAAGATACAACAACGTTGATACAGATACAAATTTTTTAGTATTTAAAAACTGGGGGAATATGTATAAAAAGGTGGTTATGCCCCTTTAAAGAAAAAATAGTTCTACAACATATCAATAATTTCTCCCTTAGGAACCTGACTTGGCATGTGCGGTATTGCAGTTAGGGGATTGTTTACCGACCGGTGTACTGCCCAATCACCACTTTCGTGGGTTAGCCTATTCTTGGTGTTTACATCGGATAAATCCATCCATCCATCCAATCAAGCATTTGATGCTAATGTTCTGTAGTTAAATTAGTTGTGTTATGAACATGTAATATCATACTGATGAAGCTAAAATCTTTCACTTTTTTAGCTGGATTGAGAATGTAGACTAGACCTACCAGTTGTCACCCAGTGCTGTGTAACAGAATCCAACAATCCCTTCATTCTTGCCGGCTCGGTAAGAAAGTTCCATAGCTGCTTCGGCAGCAGGGAGACTTGTGATGATCTTTTTCGTCATTCCTTTAGGAGGACTCATAGGCATTGCGATGATACTATAAAAATATAATATACAAAATATAACATCGTTATCGTTTATATTAAATAATATTGTGCTAATATTTATGTATAATACTATTTTTAATACTATTTATAATTATTTATTTGTATTTATATTTATCATTTTTTTGCTTCTATCTATTAGCAAAGTAGTATACTGTGATCGATGTCAATTTTCAGATTTTTATTTCTCCCATATCAGATTAACTAGATTAAAATAAATTTTCATAATTTTGACAAAAGGTTGATAAAATGTACTATGTTTAATATTATATCTCTCGTATCTCGTTGTTTACTGTAATCCCAATTGTGTTAATTATTATTCGTTGTATATGTATACAATTTTGAGATGCAAAAAAAATAATCCTGTGTTGTGCTACTTACGATCGGGCGTCCGAGGCAGGAAGAATTCTGGCGGAAACGAGACCTGTCCATTTCTCTCCTGGTCGGATGATATCGCAAGTAGGTCCTTGGACTAAAGGCCCAACACAGCTACCAGCTGGAAAGTATATTTCAAAAGAGATGTTAGCGTTGTTAAATATTCAAAATTTAATTTGAGCTTTAAATAATCATTGCCTCTGAATTCTTATAACGACTAAAAATGTGTTAAGTTTCGTGGTGACGTAAATTATAACGTGATACACTTATTATGAATAATCACTTTGATTTATATAGAGGTAACTGAATTTAACCGCGAAAAAAATTAAAACGTGCTTATATATTCATTTGTGATTTAAAATTCATTCGTACAGGAATTTGTAATCTTTATCGCAATCCTTAAAACAGCGTTAAGATTACAGAATGAATAATATAATGATATGTATACAAACAGGGTACAAACACAAACAATATAGCTTTAGCCTACATACTATAGGCATATGCACATAAATCCATATATATATATATATATATATATATACTATATATAGTTGTATATATATATATAATAGTAACCAGTTTGCTCAGAAAATCATTAAAGACAAAAACTAAACCATAATGCGTTGTTATCATCAAGCTTGGTTTCCATACATTTGCTATACGCCATCGCTGACAACTTTCGGTGATGATTCTGATTGGTCGTTTGAATTGGGGAACCTTCCTGATTGCGTCGGGGACGTAGTACAACGATTGCACTGAAAACATGTAGCGATTTTAAGGTAACCAGGCTTAGCTGTAATAACCCCAGTGTACTTACGTTGCGTGACGTTCAAAAGGAACTGGAATGGAATTGAACTTAAAGCTTCAGTCGAATCTTTGTCCACAAAATCTTCAACCATGACTGATGCAGCGTACCAACCAGGTGGTCCCATCTCCGGGAATTCTAACTCGCATCGTTCCTATTGTAATAATATATAATGAAACATTTCAGCCCATATAAACATAGCCCGACTGTCCAACATAAGAAACAAATGTTTATATACAGTAGGTCTTTATTCATTATTTATTTCTAAGTGCCTTTGTAATATGCACAACCCATCTGACTAATAACTGTCTCTTATACACATCTAGATGTGTATAAGAGACAGATTGGGGTCATGGATTGAGGTAGAAACATTTATAATCGCTGGTATTTATCTGTCTCTTATACACATCTAGATGTGTATAAGAGACAGGATTTGATAAGTGTACATTTTTATGAGACATGCGCAATTGTAGATCATTTTTGATTAAATAAATTATATCAATTTAGAAGTTCAGATGATGTCTTAATGCCAACTTACGAGTACCAAACATCCTTTTATCACATGGTATTTAAAACTTTATAGAAAGATAAGAAAAGTTTTGTTTGAATGATGTAGCTTTTATCGTAATTCTATAACTTACTCGGTTCTTTAATAAAACGCCATTTTCTTTGATGTTTGGAAGCTTCTCATAGCTGAAGGTACCACCACGATAATGTTTGGCATAAACTACCCCGAGAACGAACACGAAGGCGAAGAGTACAATATTTTGCATTTTCGCTAGAAAGAAGAGAAATATGGAACATATTGTTGGCGATATTTGTTTTTGTGAAGAGTCAAGCACAGGGAAACAAAAAATCTGATTTGCTAATAGTATGATGACATCATTACACAAGTGTCAATCTAACTCATCCAATGGTTGGTACAGTAATACACCGTATTTTACAAGGTTTTCAAAGTACACTCCTCGGCTTTCCTTTACATAGGATGGATTGTTTTAAACATTTATTTTATTGAACCATAGTCTTAACGCGTCGCATTTTCTATATCTAGAGGCAAAATCGACAACCCACCGCATGTTAAATTGTTAGACTTTATATCACAGAGGTACTATCATGAACTGTGTGGCTTTTGTTTTAAAGTAAAAATAAATGCAGAATGGCAAACACTTACCTGAGTTAAATATTTTGTGCTCGGAAACCTGCAGACGTATTGCACGACTGCTGAATCTGATGCTGTTGCGTTCGTGAAGGACCGTATTTATACACTTTTAGTCTCTAATGTCTATTACATCATAGCCACTAACCTCACTTAATGACATTTCTTCATACGATATTGGTCTGTTTAATACATTATGTACTTCTCATTAGTATTGAAATTACAAGATATTAAATGTGTTAATAAATGAAAGCATTTCTGTAGTATTGTCGAGTAAGTTGTTATTAGATAATGAACTTTAAATCGCTTAGCTTACTTTCTCTTTAGATTAAAAGTAGATATTTGCTGACATACTTAAATTTTAAATGATTCATTCTAAAGTTTCACTAAAATATTAAGCCCGCATTATTCGTAAATTCCTGTACAGATTTAGATACTATTACATTTGCTTAAATATAATATATATTCCGATAAACATGTTAGCAGAGCTCAACATAGGGCAATCTTATTGTATCTAGAACTTTAGGCACAAGGGCCAAGGATATGCCAACCAACGAACTTCACTTTTGTAAATGGAAATTCATCCCAAAACAAATATACATACAAGATGCTCTAAAGAGAAGTCTCATTACGAGGAGTTGGATCGTGATAAAAAATTATGTTACCGTTACAAGAATTGATCCCATGAGCCTGGGATTGTAAGGGCAAGCATCTTAACTACCAAGCTATTTAACTGTATTAAACTACCTCAATGATTCAACCGATGGTAACCACACATGTAGAATTCTGTAGGTTTTCATTCTTAACTCTTGTCCATCGAGTTGCTCTTCATGTATTTCTGATTGCAGCCAATCGTCTGTCTGAAGAGTCCTTAAAGCCGTTGGCCCTGTTTGCAGCAAGGTCCACTGGCCATGTGCAAGTTTATTACGGTAGTTTAAAACATGTTAACATACGCAATACGCGTGCGTTTTGTTGGATAGTACTTGTGTTTGTAGGACACACACGCATTCCTGAGCTTATTTTGATTGGTCAGTCGTTTGCTTAACACTCTAGATATTCCCCAGGCGGCTATGTTTATTTTTTTTTATTGGATTGAATAAAATATAAGCTGAATTAAATAGTTTGCTAAATAATACCAAAGATGAGTCAAATATTACTAAATATGATGTGTGCATCTATCATAATTTCGCTCTTATTAAGGGGTTATGGTTTGAGGTAACAATATTTGTAATTTAATATTTGTAAGTTGATAATATATTTCATTTAAAAATAATTCTTAATATTTGTAATTTAATATTTGTAATTTAATATTTAGAATTCTTTTGGTAAATCATTTTTTACTTTTTTGTGATTTATTTACAAAAAGTTCTCCAAGAGTTTGACAATTTACTGTAAACGTGCGTTGGCGCATTGAACTGCTTACGTCATCCAATAACTTTATACAAGCTACGAATTCTGAGGAGATATTGATCTGTTATTCAGTTTAGTTTTTAATTGCTAAGTGTAAGGTGAAATATTGGCGTCATTTTGTTCCGACACAAAATAGACACATGCGAATAACATGTTATATTATTTTATTTCGGTGCAAGTTTGATAATGCTACTACTGTAATTTGTTAAAGAGTTGAAAGTGGTAAGTATTAGTCTTCTGATCCAAACATTGGGGTTCGATTCAGAGGTTGGCCAATTATGGTGTTTTAGATATTAATTACGATATCAAAGAAGACTCAAAGAATTTTATTATTAAAGAGGATATTTTTTTTAAAGGAAAAAAGAAAAAAACCTATAAGAAATACGATGTTAACATGGTAAGGTTAGACATTAAGCCTAGTTTACTAACCATTTGTATAAAGAGAAAGATGTATGAGTGAACTTGTGTGATAAAATGGATATATTATATTGAATGAAGTGTATGATTCTGAAGTTGAAGAAAAAAATTGGATATTCCTACAAAACAGAATAAAAATATCAACGTTGAGCTTTATTCGTTTACCCAACATTGTGGTGATGAATGGTGCACTCCAACGCTAAAATTCTTGTTAAAGCCGGTAAGGATATACACAATATGTTATTATAATTGCTATTGCTATTATTATTGATTGCTATTGCTATTGCTAATAATAATAATAATCATTATCATCATCATTATTATCATCATCAGTATCATCATTTTCTTGATTTTATTTATTTAATGCTGATCTCAGATGCTACTCATTTTGCCGAACATTAAACACGTAACCATTAAGCATACTATACAATATGTTTTCTACATATCTATAGGCTTTTCAAGAGACAATTATCAAAATTAAACAATAGATCAATGCAATCGAAAAAGAATATATTTTGCACATTAATATGGAGGTTTATTTAAATAAATTTAAACAAAAAAGAGGAATAATTCAGATTAAATAAACTACCGGTACTTTTCATCTTTATTATTCTAAATAAAGACCAAAGCTGCTGAAGACCATAGAAACCCCGGCTAACAGTGGTTTTTAATTAGAGGAAGACCTGTCATTACAATAATAGTTATAGTAAATGTAAATATGAGCTGCAGTAAGGTAAGGTTAGGTAGTAGGTCTTCTATATTATATCTGTTTTATTATGTGTTTTAGTTTAATATGGATTCGTTATACGCCTAGAGCTCGAAAACCAGATTGAGCAGAAGTAAATCAAACCTGAAGAATTCTCCTATACATTTAGAATCATTATGAGATCGGTTTTACCATTCAGAGCCAGAAAATAGCATTTAATTCGAGAATGCGAGTCGATATATTAACTAGACTTCTTCTAATGCCGTGATTTTTACACAAGTTATGCAGTTATGAAAACAACACAAACTTTCCTACGCATCGTTATTGATTTAAAGTTCCAATAAGCTTACAATGTCCAAGTAGTAGTGTTTATTGATCGGGGTGATTAGAGTCTGAATCGATTAAAATTTAGAGATCCGTGCAGGAAAGTAACAGTTGCGTTTATTATAAAAAGTAGCAGTGTGTGATTTCCAGGTTGTGTTTTATCACTGAACATCAGTGTGAAAACCTTTAGAGGTTTTGTATTATTACGCTGGTGCAAGGGGAATAGAGACACTTCCAGCCTGTACAAAAGCCCCTCGGATGCAAATGCATTCAATATTAATCATCATCATTTTTATCATCATCGTTATCATCACCACCATCCCCATCATTACCACCACCATAATCGTCATCATTATCATCATCACCACCATCATCATTATCATCATTGAGACCATCATCATCATCGAAATAATTATCATGCTCATGATCCTCATAATCATCAATACTATTATTACTATTAATAATAATAATAAAAATAATAATAATTACATGCTATATATACTTCATTGTTGTATCTCTTTTAGAATAATGCACTTTACCCGACCCTCAGTCACAATGTTTTTAATTTTAAGTGTAAAAGAAGTAGTTAATATAGCATATAGCAGATCATTTGGAACATTTGATAAACTCATCATTTAGAAAGGAATTCGAATATGATTAATGGTTTCATTTTCAGTATGTCGGCTATATGAAGCAATTTTGACTATTGCAATATGGGACGAACGTCGGAAGGTCATCACTGCAATATGCATTTAATCCTCTGTATATTATTTTACAATAAAAATTAAAGGTTTCACATCGAATAGGCGACACAAATATTAGCATTAGAATTAGACTAACTTTGCTTTTCTGCTGGTTTTTCAAATAAACATGGAATTATTTCAGAACTAACTATTAGTACGTATACGTGAGTTGAGCAGCTGCTTCAGCACCAGGGAGCTTTCGATAATACTACGACGTTTAAGTGTAAAATAGGTCCCAGTCTCCGCATTACTCAGTGTATATGCATGAAATTGGTCCATTTTTTAAACATATTAGTTAAATTTTATAATTAAAACAGGTATTTTTTATTGGGTCCACTTTTTTGAAAGGTGGGTCCTCATTAGTTAGACGAAGAAGTTTATTTAATACGTTTTGGTAAGATTTTATGTGTAAAAATGGCCCCACTTTATCCAGTTTATATACATGAAATGGGTCCACATATTAAGATTAGTCCACTTTAGTTAGATTTTATTAGTAAAAAGTTTAAAAATTGGTCCTGTACTTGCACCCCACCCCCGCCCCCACAACCTTTCATATATTTCATTTATTTAATATTAAGCATCTTCTATCAAATTAAGGCACTTTGAAAACGTTTTTTCCATCTTAGTCCCGGCCATGGGGCTGAGAATATGGAGTTTCCTGATACTCAGTCTGAGAGTATCATTTCCAGACATCCAGCGTTTCCAACTCCTTAATTCTTTTTTCAACTTAAGCTCCAACTATGGTGGGCCCGAGGTGACTGAGAACTTTCTTATTACTGTACGTTTCTCCTCTCTGATAAAAATGTAAAAACATGTTTGAGTATGTTTAGGCATCTAGCGTTGCCACATCATGTTTTTTTTACCTTAGCCCCAACCATGGGGCTAAGGTAAAATTTAAGATAAAAGTTAATACTGATTTTATTTTGTATAGTAGCTACCTGTCTTATAACCAATTCTAATTTTATATAATATCGATTAACGCAAATTTTATAATAATTATATGTGCACCATAGAGGTGGGGCGGAGACACTTAAGTTAGATTAAGATCAAAGGTTAAAATTGAGGGGAACTAAGCCACACATTTTTGAGGAAAAGATAAGCAAGATGAGGTAGAATTGAGCCTCACCCAATCAAAGCGATAAAAAACAAAATTGAGCGGAACTGAGCAGCCTAAATCTAATGGAAAATCCTAAAATGAAGAGAAACGGAGCAGTCTACATGTGATAAGAAAATCAGAGATTGGGACAAGTCCTGGACAAGTCGGGAGTGTAAGTCCTCCCTCTAGGGCCCCCTCGAGAGCTTGGAATGAACGCCTCCCCATAAACGCTCATCAGAGGTGTTTTTCTCGAATATCCTAAATGAATGTAAAGAAGTCTAAAGAACTCAACATAACATCATGCTCAACACATTCTATTAATGTTCTACTCCAGTAAAATTACATTTTCTTCTATGGTTGGGATCAATAAGTCTTTATGATCACGCAATACCGTTAACATATTAATTTGAAGGTAATTATGTGTTGTAGTTTCACATTTACAGTGAAATATTAAGGGGCGTTTATTTGAGTATATTGGCTGTAGGCCTACGTATCCATTTTACAAAAAAAAAATCCCTCTAATAAACGCCACCTCAAAACCCCTTCTCAACAATTAATTTATAATATTATTATTTATGCTTAGTTGTATTGGGCAATTTTTTTTTCAATACGTGACTTTATCTAGTATAATCATAATAATGCATTCCGTGATAGATTTCCACTTCTGGGTCGAAGTTTTGCTATTTCCAGATATTAAAAAGTTGAGCCGTTCTTTAAATTGTAGGACTCTTTTGTAGCAGAGTTCAGAGCTGCTAACACGAACGTGACAAAATAGAAGTGATCAGCACATGGGTTTATCGTACCGAGCGCCCTCATTGACCTGTGCTGGATTAGAAATCAGAATTACAAAACGATGGTAGGTTATCCCAATTACGTACGCCTCAATCCGAATAGAGTTCGTAAATGAGAAAGTTCGTTAATCTAGGCGTTGGAATTTTCAATTCATAGCATCCCAGTGTTACAAAACAAGATAGTATTTTGAAGTGATTTTCTAATGAAAACATGACCATAGCAAAACGAGTGTTGAAAAAATATTCTCTTCATAAAGATGTGCATCCCGATTAGCGACAGCTAGAACAAAAAAGTGAGATTCTACTGCCTGAACAAACATGCACAGCTCAAAATGAAATATATCTCGGTAGAAAACAACTGACATTTTCTGCTTTAAACAAAGTTTTAGGTCAATTTATTGGTTTAAATGCTTTCTTTATTAGCATAAAATATTATTGAATACAATTTTAAGTGTCCTTGTTGTTAGAAATGATCGTGATGATGTTATCGCCGGAAATCGAGGTAGGTCTTAGAATCGAGAGTTCGTAATTGGGAGATGTTACTGAGCTAAATGAACCCGTTATCTCAGCTTAGTGTATCATCATTGGATAATGAATTTTCCCGCTAAAAATATTGATTACTGCCAAGCTATCCATCAGTCCATCTCCAGCTACAAATAAAAAAAGTAATAAATATTTTCTGTTTTTCTAATACTGTATCTCAAAACTTTATAATTTCACCAAATGATCCTGAATTGAGACAATTTACTGAGTCACAATGGAACTGATACATTTATTTGCACACATTTTTTACCACAGTGGCAGACACAAATAAAGATGTGGTGCGGCCTGATCCATCATGAGTAAAACATAACAATAATTATTGTTGCTTAAATACATTTATACTATAACAACATTAATTAACTCAAAAACATTGCCTTCTAAACAGAAGGGATAGTATATATAAAACATTATTTTTTGAATACCAAAATTAATTGTTGTAGTCATTACATAGCAGTTCTCAACACAGACGATAATATTGATGCAATATGAAACTAAGATTTTTTTTTAATTCAATTCATCAACAGTACATTATACAATACAGTACGGTACATTAAAAAAACATTTTTGAAATTATACTAAAAAGAAAAACTAGAAACTAGTAAACAAAAAATGAAGTCTAACAGATGTTCAAATCTGCCCTTATAAGAAATAATCAATAGTTTTTAATTGTTTAACTGTGTAATTATAATATTTCCTTAAACACCTCAAAAGACCGATCATATTTACTACGGTAGAGTTTGTATAAATCATTACTTCGATGGTGAATAGTGGTTCTAAAAAGGCCCATTTCATATTAAAAAATATCAATTTTTGACTGTTGTTTAGCGATATAACATTCTGTTTTACAAGTTGATATAATCTCATTTATGATTTGTCTCATGGAAGGCTTTGCTCCAGCAACTTTGCTTTTGAAAATAGAGTATTTTACCACTAACATTATAGAATTAATTGCCGAACACCTAAGTGGCTATTTATTATCAAGAATACCAAAGATAATTATTTCATTAGTGAGATTTAAATTAAAACCTGTGATATCCACAATCCACTTTTGCAAGGATGACCAGATTTCTTTCACCAATGGACAGTTACAAAATAAATGTATAATAGTTTCGTTTTTTCCATTCACAAATGAACATAAGGAATGATCTTTTAAACGCATTTTACAAAGAAGATCGTTCGTTGTAATAATTCTATTTAATATTTTATATTGGGAATATTTCAATTTCGTGCCCATAGTACAATTATGTAGTGATACATATATTTCACTCCAGTCGTTATTGTTGTATATTACATTAAGTTCATTTTCCCATTTAAGATGTGATTTCCACATGATATATTTTGAATTGATAGGAATATCGTATAATCTGCGACAACCTTTTTTGTCTTCAAGAGAGTTTTCATATGAAATGGAATGCAAGGTAGACATGGCTTGATACATCCATTGTTAAGTGAAATTCCAAATTTTGTTACAATATGTTGCTTTAACCCAAATTAACGTAAACAATTTACTTCAATCTTATAACTGTCTTTAATTCCTTTTTCGTTCATAAATGTACCCTTGGAATTGAACAAATCACTGATTAGTTTAATACCAGCATTCTTCCATAGAGAATAATTAAGCACTTTCCCCCTAATTTAATTTCATCATTACGGAAACTAAGATTGCCTGTGATTGGAGAATAATATAATGAAATTAATTGTTCACATAATATGCCTACTTAATTTTTTATCAGGTCAACAATAATATACATTTTTTTTGTGGTTAAAAATAATAGAGACAGATTCATTTATATGTGTGAAACATATTACGGCCGGGTACTGTAGTTTGTATGTAAGCCTATTTAACACAGAGGTGTGAATGTGGATTAAAGATTTTTTACTACACAAAGAAAGTTCAAAAAAGGGTGGGCAACAATGATGAGTCGTAGAGGGCGATATGCCTCAAACTATAATAACAACCATCGTCAGTTACATCTCATACCAATGAAAGCAGCTGTATCAGCCACATGTCGTGTCTATTCATATTTACAGTGCACCCTCCAATCCGAAACCTTTCTAACTCTTAGTGACGTGTCCTAAAACTGTCGGGGCTGATTGGGGGTGGGGCGAACGTAAAGTGTAGCGTGGAGAGCTTGATAAACAATTGGAAAGCCGCGAGCTCGAAAAATTAGGTGATTTGAGATGATTTTTGGGGGAGGGGAGACTTGGGATGGGCGAGGATTTTGGGGGTCCCTGCTCATCCCTAGATACGCCACTGTTAATGTACATAAACGGATTCATTAATCTTATATAGAACAATTATCAAATATTTCTTTCTATAGTAATTTTTTTTTATTCAAAAAAACATTTGATCATTTAAGCTGCCAGTAAAATATAAAATTTTTGTATGAAAATACCGCTGAAAACACATTGACTTATATTTATTTCATTTGAAAATGTTTAACTTATAATTTTAAAGAGCAATTAAAGGTTTTATTTGAAATATTTATATGGACTAAATTGTTTTCATTTAAATCGATAATCAGCCAATATATAAGTGATCACTTTATGGGACTATATAGGGCCTACATTTATTTACATCGCATAGCTTTCGTGCGCACAGTGTATTTCTGCAGGGAATGGTAATAATTACGATTGTGAGCCAATCTTTCACGTGCTGTAGGCTACAATTATTGTAAATGTTTATTTATTAATTTTTAACCAAACTATGACAACTTACTATAGAATTTTAGATATTTACAATTGGCTTCTACTTATGATTACAATTTTTTTTTTTTTTTTGTAATTAAGAATTATATTTTTATAAATTTTGTTAAATAATAATAAAAAAATTTAATTAATATGAATGAATTTTTGACATTTAGAAATTGCCAGTTGTAAAGGACAGGCTAAACAATCAAAATGTTGAAGCAAACAATTGTTTTGCAGTTGAATAAAGTAATAGAAACTTTGTTTTTTGTTACTGAGCATGTATAACATATCAATGATTATGTCAAGAGTACACGTCAGACACAATTAGCATTATGTCAGTTTAGCCATTAGAGGTTAAAGTTCCTAAAGCTTGAAATGTATACGCAGCAAATAAAGATCACGTGGGATTCAAATCGCGTGCAAGATTTTGATACCGGATAGTCTGTTCAAGGGCATAATTTTCCGCTAGTTGGAAGAGTGGAGAGGTGTATGAGCCAGATCAACGACGTTTTATAGGCCTCCGCGACACCACAGTTTTTCACCCTGGCTAAAAAGAATCCCGGACTGGGCCTTGTCTCATGTGAGTTCCAATTAATATAAACGGAATGAAACATATTCAATGTACAATGCGTTAACACGAGGTGACGTGAAACTACATCCTGAAGGTGCGTTTCTAATGCTTCACCATTGTCGATGGCACACAATTGCATCTAAATATGGCACAACTGAAGTGTTAACATAGATGCCACAGTTATATCGTAATGTGTTTAACGCAAATACAGTATCAATTTTTTTCGCAAAGTAGCACAAAATAGGTGTTAAACGCTAATGACACATACCGGTATGTTTAACCTTATAAACATACCGGTACGTGTTGTCTTATAAATACAATCAATAAAAGTGGCGTGTAAGCAACAAAAGAGAAAGGAAGAAGAAAATAAAAATGAGAAGAGAATGGCAAGAAAGATTTACCATTTTACTTTTATGTTACAGTAGGATAATTGTATTGCGTAATTTTTCAAAACACATATGTATTATTATTATTATTATTATTATTAGTATTATTATTATTATATTTATTATTATTATATGTAACACCATTTCTTGGCAACGAGTTGAGGTCATACACTAATTATAAGAACTCTCTGAGCCATAATTTAATTTATTTCGAAGGTTAAGAAAATATTTTCACGAGGGGTCCGCAAAAGGTGACATCCCTAGATAGTGTTTGAATACCGCCCCCAACTATATTACAACCACTCTGGTATCGTCGAGGTTTTTATCTTCTGCTCATTATTACGATTTGTTTCATAAAAAACAATGTGACCACAAATGAAAGTTTGTACAAGCCTAAAGGCATGAAAGAACCGATGAATTAAATGACATACAATCCCGAAGTCATGTTTTATTATAGACATGAGCTTAATGCTGGATGACGAATGCTTCTCAAAACTGTTGAGATATTATTTTCCAAAACATAGAAATATTCGAATAAGTTAAATGAAAACAATTAGCTGCTTCAAAACTGTCATTATTACGATTTCTTTCATAAAAACAATGTGACCACAAATGAAAGTTTGTGCAAGCCGAAGGGCATGAAAGAACCGAAGGATAAAAATGCCATACAACAACAAAGCAAAAAAGACACACAAAATCATGAGCTTTGTCTTGGATGAAGAATGGTTTCAAAACTGTGGGATATTATTTTCAAAAGCATAGAAATATTGAATTAACTAAATGAAAAAACTACTTCAAAATGTTCATAGACAATCGAGTGAAGCATCAAAACCTTGCGTCTTTTTAAAACGAACTGGAATGCAGACTGAAAATAATCATTCAAATAGATTTCTGTCATATGTAATAAACGTGATATTCCCAGATCTGTATGGCGGTATAAAAAGCACCAATTGTGTTATTAGTTTAACAAATTATTACTCTATGCCGTGTCGGTGTTCTAGCAGACCGCGGACAATACTCAGTCTGTCCTGTGATTGTCCACTTATTTCTTCACGTAGTCCTGCGTGTGTATTATATTTCGACTGCATATCAGGCACATTAGGCTATTTTTTACAAAAAATTTTATCCGACTAAAAATAAAATAGAATGCATACTCTGTCTTTGAAATCATTTTAAATTCAATGAATAAAAGTACCATAGTCTAAAGAAATACAATATATTCATTATTTCCTGTAATTAAAAATGTACAAAATTACATACAGTAGCCTAGAATCATTATTGTGTTCCCTGAATAGAGTACGATACGATACGAAATATTAATTACGGTATTGATGATAAAAACCAAACATCAGCATGGGGGCACTAACCAAACTTAAAATTCTAATATTAATAATATCTTTGTGGGCGGGTAGCCATAACGATGACATAATATTCATTGGTTACAATAATCAAACTATTGAACAATAATTTGACATGAAAACAGCATTGACCTAAATTAAATTAAAATAACAGAAGTTGTATGTTTCATGATTCAAGTACAATAATGACAGTCATCTTTTTTCAAGTAATTAATTATGAGCTTTCAGTTGAATGCACAAAATACTGGCTCAAAAGTAGTCAAATATACATTTTAATGAAATTATTATTGTTATTGTATAAACAAAGTGTCCCATAAATCATTTTTTTTTGGTCCAACCATCCCTATTTTCCCCATAGACATACGCTCTATAAAACTTATAAACTATCTGTTGCAATACTGTTTTGTGTGTGTGTGTGTGTGTGTGGTGAGGGGTATCTTGGCTTGGTTTTCTGGATATGTTGAAGGTTGCAAAGTTGCACACCATTCTCCTAGCAACACAGTCTTATTTTTGCGTAAACGCGGTGGTGGTAGGATTCTGTACAGTCTATCACCTTAGAACAGCTGAGGCTAGGCCCCTGGAAATTAAGCACCTGAGGCTGAATGGAACGGAAATAAGGGGTAGAGAGATGCACACAATAACCCTCCTACGCGGGCGTTGGGGCAGAAGGTGAACAATGCTATGCATGCGTGAGCCATCTGCTCAGACGTTAGGTCTTATAACGCCAAACTATGTGAAATCAATATGAGACACTTAAGAAAAATCTATTTAATATTAGACGTGTTTTAAAACACTTAGATGTAATACATATACATAAAATTTAAATTCGACCGTGTTCAATCAATAATAGGCCTACACGCTAGGCCTGTGTAGGGTTGATAGCAAACGTAATGAGAATCATAATATTCCTCTATTTTACTTAAAAACCACAACCAACAGCGAGTAAATTCGCCAATAAAAGGAGGGCTGAAATGAAATATGAAATACAAGACAATAATAAACATAATTAGGCCTATAAAGTAAATAAAAGATAATTATAGTAAACTTAAAACTTCATGCTTAAATATGTACTGTCCCTTGAAAATGACCAAAATCATAAAAAACAATTTTTTAATTAACTTGCTCATTTTGCCGTAGCATATAAATTATTAACTTAAGCATAGAAAATATCAAATTAAGAAAATGTGTTCCCTGATTTTTTAACTGGATAATTATAATAAAGATAATAAAACACTTTCAGTGACTGGAAGTGTTTCTATCATTTTTTCGCTGTAAAATGATGGTTTTTATGGGTAAATATTTTTTTTAATACACTAATTTCTATTTTAAAGTTGGTAATTTTTATGTTACTTCAAAATGGGCAAGTAAATTTCTAAAATGATTTTAATGATTTTTTTTTGTTTTTGCAAGGGACTGATTGAAAGAATAGGAAAATATATCAAGACTATTATCTTGAACCAAAAACGAGTTATATACTTTACTTAATTTACAAAACAACTCATTTTGACTAGCACTTATCCTCCCGAAAGGAACATAAAAACGTAGGTATACTTCTTAATCTACGAGATGGTCTGATTATATGAAACAAAATGCATAAAAGGATAATGAAATTTTTCAATGCGATTAACATAACTGAATTAATTGAATTATAAATAACGTATCCAAAATCAAGAGAAGGTCGAATTAAGGTTTGGTAAAGTGAAAATTTGGTTTCAAGATGAAGATCTTTACAGTTTCTCTACATGAGCCCTAACATACGATTAGCCTTTTTTAAATGTTTCTTTAAAATGAGCGGAAAAATTAAGTTTAGAGTTAATATAAACTCCCAGATTTTTTTGAGTGTAAACTCTCTAAATGATCTCTCTCAATGATATTATTATCATTATTATTATTATTATTATTATTATTATTATTATTATTATCGTGATATTATCGTTATTATATTATCGTTATTATTATTATTATTATTATTATTATTATTATTGATAAAATAGTCAAAATAATGGGTATTTTCTTTAGAGTAATGCTTAAATTTTTACAATTACTGGGATTTAATTCAAGTCCCCATTTCTGTAACCAAACACACATCCGAACAAGATCATTTTGAAGATTATGAGAATCTTGTAATGAACTTATAATTTTATATATTTTTTAAATCGTCAGCACATTAAACACTAAGATGAATTGAATAGTGAAGGGATGTCATTTATAAATAAATATAGGCCTATTTATATAAGTAACATAACGTTATGATAGGTTCGTAATTAAATAATTATTCTCTTTTAAATAAATTAATAAATAGTTTTCTAAATTTTTCTAAAGAAATTAACTTGAGTTTTGAGGTATTTTAATGCATCAATCACAACGTAATTATAACTTTGTGAACGTTGTGTCAAAAAATAACTTTAAAACAATGTTTCAACAACGTTATGTACGTATAAGAAAAATATGTATATAAATAAGTATATGTAAAAACCAAACCTCCCCGTTTTAATATAACGTGAAGTTGTTAGTTGTAAACTTTATCAAATGTACTATAAACACAAGACAGAATTAGTATCTTTGACCTTATGGTAGATAGAAATGATTGCACGAAGTTTAGAATAATATGAATCATGAAAAAGTAATGATGGCTCAAAGACAATTTTAGAATGCATTAATTTATTCCAATCTGTCCTTTGTTGCTTTAGTATTGTTAGTTTTATTCCAATACACTAAAATGAACTCAGTACAGTCATGTATTGTTAATTTCATTTCATTTATTTTGTACTGGCCTATGTGAAGTACGGTAAACAATTATTTCTTTTCTCTTGTCTTTTTTTTTTTTTTTTTTTTTTTGAAGTGTCGCTTTTATTTATTAGATTGAATGCTATAAATATTGTAGTTTTTAGTTCTTTAAGGAAATCAACAACAACTTAAAATGCTGGTTGTATTATCTGGCGTCAAAAAAACATTTAGTGGCGCATTATAACTATAGAAATGTTATGTTTACCCATAGGCCAACTAAATCATATTTGTGAGCGTATTTTCAAGAAAATACGCTGTAGGCCAATGCAATTGTATAATGTATTCCAGCGTCCAGCCGTCATCTGGAATTACCTAGCCTGTCGGAAAGATTATGAGATATTTTACAAAGCTATAAATATTTTTTTACAAACAATTGGTTTCTTTGTTGACGTATGGACGTCTGCTGCCAAGCATTTTGGACTAAAAATTTACAATTATGATCTGCAATCATTACTGAAGTTATTTTTAGAAATGCAACAATAAAGAAGCGTAGACGGGGTTATTGTATCTCTAGGCCTGTACTGCAGTGTCTATGTTTACTCAGGCCTGTCCATGGGTATGCATGAGTTACCACTTGGGGTCAAAATATTCATTATCAAGTTATGTTTATCGTAAGATATAACTTGAAATAATGTGGCGTTATAACCTAAGGCTATATCACATTTTGCTCAAAATCTACGAAAATTGTTCTCTAACTGAGGAATCGTGTGGCTGATGGCCGATTACTTATGATCTAAATAATCCTTCTCTTCTTATCGTACTTTGTTCTTACTCTTTGCAGTAATATTTTCCTTCAAACATTAGTCCAGCCATCGTCTACTCTCATGTAAATGTATCATCGACATACATTATGTAAAACAGAGACGCTATCTGTTGCACACACCAATCTTGTTTGGCTTGGTTTTCTTAATTATATTTATATTCACTTTAATTTTAATATTCAATTCACTAGCAAGAAACAATACCACTTCAAATAAGTGTAACTATTAGCAGAGAAACTAAATTTAGAGGCTGCGGAAAAACCTAAGTGCTCTACAAAATATTGATTTGGAAAATGAAAACATAAAACAACATAAAATAAATTAGGCCTAGCTATAATCTATCAAATATAAATAAAGAAACAAAAACAATAAAACATCTGATAAAAAAAAAATTAAATATTCGCAGCGCAGCATAGGCCTATACCATAATTATTTTCTAATCATATTTTATATTTTCTAATCATAAAGTTACTTCTATATTCTATACTTCTGACAGAAAGCAGAGCATGGATAGAAGGGGGTAATTGTAACTGTGTCAGGGTTAGTTTGACTGACAGGAATTTATTGTTCATATAGCACGTCCATGGATATATTAAACACATTTATTTGACATACGATAGTAACATAAGACTGTAGTTCAATCTTTCAACGAAAAAACTCAGACGGAATTATTAATAAAGATGGTTTTAAAAGGGCTCATTAGATCGCTGTCAGCGACCGCACTAGGACACTGATATTTTACCTTAGGCTTCGAGTCGCATGTCACAGTAACATTGTTTTTTACTCTGATGGAGACACGCAATATATGTTCCAGGACTTATTACAGGTGCGCTTAGGGAATATAATGTCATTGTTATACATATGGGACACTCTAATGTGAGACATCAACACTGAGTAGATAATGTGTCCACATACTACTAATTGATTTATTCGTTATCGGCTAAATCAAGATAATATGACATGGTCACACCTAATTCCATATTTAAGTCGGACAGGTCTGAAACCTTTCCTGCGATTGGAACGGAATGAGATTAAAAGCCTCCGAGTTCAGCGGATTATTGAGGTGATCCTTCGTGCGCGCACCTCGTCATTTTGCGGTCTTTATAGAATCGCTACGGCAAAATGTGTCGGCCGACGTTCACACGACCGTCGGCCGACAAATTCGTCCCAGCACCAAACAAGTGTAAATGTAGCCGTTTTTTAGTGTATCGAGTACAACTTTAATGTGTATTAAGTACGATGTACTCTCTATATGAAATCCAGGACCTCAAATTCTTACAGGCTGTATTGGATATGTTATCGTGGATACATTTTCAAATAAAATAATTGTATGAATAAATCATTTAATTGCATTTCACAGTTATAAAACCATTGATTTGCCGGGGATTACAGTAACAGGACCACGAAAGTGAAGTAACGACGCCGGCTGTAAATCGATTTTTCCTAGTGATATCACTTCCTAATCGTTAAGATATTCAGGGCGACGTGCTACTCTTAAACCCATAAGCTTAAGTAGTTATATTCCCTATAATTATGATTATCTAAGAATTAGTAAATGTTAAAGCCGTTTGTTTTCATTGGCATTGGCAGCTCTATGGGTTACTAATTAAATTCCAAGGCAATAAAAATAATTCGAATTTTATAATGTACAAATTAGGCCTTTAACAAAACAATTTGGTTTCATTTTACTCATTATAAGATTTGCTTACCCTTTAGGGACGCATGACACCTGCCCCAGACTCAAAGTTATTTCAAAGAGCATTGACTCGCGTGTCGCTTGGCCGCGCACATTTTTCCTGAATGTAGTCGTTTTATCAGTGTACTGATAGAGTAAATGAAAAGAGAAAACAGGAGCTTTTGCTCAACACTAGTTACAACGACCGGCTGACCGTCTGCCGAAAAATGCTGACGATCGACTGTGTAATTTTTGGTAAACGCTTCCCCGACGCAATGTCAGTTCGCTCTACCGTGAGTAAAGTAAAGGTCTGAACAAGGACCATCGTTGAAAAGGTTCCATTGCATGCATCTCGTCGATGTCACACGGTATCCAGTCGTAATAGTTTCGTAATGCTAAAAAAGATGTACAGTATATTTCTAATAACAACGTTATTGGACTTGACATTTGTCGAGATAATAAACCTATTATTTGAATTGCTACTTTGCATATTCAAGAAAGTTGAGAGTTCTATTAAAATTAGAACAATAAAATAAATAATAATAAAAATAATAATAAAAACACAGGGCTAATAATTTTTATATAGGTTTTTTTTCGTATAGATCTGTTTTAGCTAATACGGTAATAGTAAAAAAAGTTGTAGTAACAAGGCTGTATGATGAAAATTAGTGAAAACCGACTGTTCTGTTTTGTCTCTCGTTGGAAAATAATATGTTTGATACTTTTAAATAAGCAAATCAGTGTCTTGATTCTTTTCCAGCCTATACTAATAAAATAAAAGTTTCACCAATTGCTGTACATATTCTTCAAAGCCTGACATCTCACGAATTCACCTGTCTATTAAAAAAATAGCTTCCTGGTCGTCTGTTGTCTCATGTACCTCACGGACCATAGCGATTCAAAGAACTTCAGTGGGCTTCTTAGTATGAACTGCGGGCGAAATGCCGAGTGATAATTTTGGAGCCGCAAGTCGTGTATGTAGAGACAGATCATGCTTCTATAATTATTGTCGATATCTTCTTATAAAGTCCTAGATAAAAGCAATACTGTGTACGTTGCTCTAATATACTTTAACAGAAATGTATGAAATTACCTACGAAAAAATATATTCCATACAAATGAAGACTCATAAACTCAGGCTCAGACTTACCCTTAAAGACAATCCTAGTAGGCCTAAATCAGTGAAAATGTGTCTCATTGGAAAATTATAACGTGTCTGTTTGACAGTAAAGTACATTTAATTTAATTTAATATGATGTATTGTAGTTGTCATATTAAATTTAATTTAATATGACAACTATGATAATTGTAGTTGTCAACAAATTATTTTGAATCCAAATATGAAACTAGAGAACATATACTGTTAATAAAGAATGAGATGGAAAATCTATAAACATAAGATGTATTTTTTTCTATGTATTTTCAAATTCAATTATAATGTATTTAAAATTTGTTTAAATTCATTCAAATATGTAAAAGAAATCCAAAAAATATTTCTTCCTGTTATTTGTAAATTGTTTGCTTTTGGACCATTTGTTGGAACATACTTTTTTTTTAATGAAAATGTTATCCATGTAAAATAAGTTTGTAAATAAATAAATTTGCGCAAGGTACTTACATGTCTATATAATTTTCTCATTTTTATGATTAATCAATAGGTGTGTTTGTTAAGAAATTCGTCCGCTTTAGTGTTTATTGTTTCAAATTAATGAAAATAAATATTCGTTTGGGCTCCGAGCAGTCGCGGTCGTGGTTGAATGGCCTTGATTACAGGAAAAATAATCCGAAGTACTACCAGGATAACGGAAGGACTCCCACTAAACTGGGGTTACGGGACAGGTGTGATAAAATCTCCACACATACACCAACTTCGCTGTGAAAACGGGAAGTGTCTTCCAATTATTTGCCAATTTGTAACAATTGAATCACATTTTCCGTTGCGATCTTTGACATTTGCAACGCACGTATTTGGACAACATCCAAGCTGGTATACATGATAGGCCTACGACGCGTAGCACCGTAAACACAACGTGTAATAAACATAATAGATAAATAATACGAACATCATATTATGTTCCAATTCAAGCGCTGTTATTATTCATGTATTTTATTTATGTATTTATATATAATCGTATAGCTTGCTTACATAAAATTGTCACCTCCACTTATAGTAAATCTTTCATGTAATGTTCGTCTTGGTGTAAATCTAGTTCCGATTCTCTTCCGGAATCAAAATTTCCGTCTTTTAGTTTTATAATATTATGCACAGTTGACTGACCCTCTCGTCCACACATGATGTTTAGTGAGAGTGGTGGGTCCAGAAATTTGAAATAGAGGGTGCCTGGGAGGGAATTTCACACCTTCACAGGTAGAGGGATACCTCCTCAGTCGAACTATGTTTGGTGGAGTTAAGAAATTCTATGAGTATGGCACCTCTAGATGACCGAAAATGAGCACTGAGTTGTTGACTTCCGTACGTAAAAGAATGAAACCAGTCCTTACCCGGTTTTCTAGTGGTTAAGAGGTTCTGCAAACCTACGTAAGTCAGGGTTCGAGCCCATGTGGAGGATGATTTTGTTCTCTTCGTCAGATTCCTCTTTTGTTGCAGATATGTTGCACGTATGTTACACGTACAGTACCATACAAATGAGGATATCTTGCCCTTTTACTGGGGCGGATACAGGATTTGGCCGGCGGTAGGGGTGCGTGCAAAAATTTGAAGAAATAGTACATGTATATGGCCGGAATTGACGCATTTATAATAGTAAGATTCATCATCATCATCACATTACTATATCATTATATAGTCAAAATGAAGCGCCAACAAATTTTCATGATCTTTTTTTTTTATCGGCGATTTTCGGCAACCATAGAGATCTAAGTATGTGTGATGAACCATAGAAAATATAACTTAAAAACATTATCTTCGATGTATTTACTTTACCTATTCAAAGCAGAGAGCCCACAACCACCTCTGCCCCACCATGGTTGCGGCAGAGGTGTCTTTGATGTATTTACTTTACCTACTTCCAAAACTGTGAGTCCACACGCATCTCAGCCTCACCACAATTGTGGCTGAGGTGGTGAAATTTGCAGTGGCGTAACTAGGTTGTGAGGAGCCCTGGTTAAAAAATACAGTCGGGGCCCTTGACGCATGCAAATTGACTTGCCATGTCAGCTAAGATGTGTACCACCGTTGGGTTAGTTTAAAAGCAGGGTTCCCAATTTTTTATGCTATTTTTTAAATAAATCTTTCAATTTTTTTTTTAATTTTTAGATGTTCTCAGAGGGCTGGACTGACCATAATAATAATAAGCATTTCCCTTTTTATGACCAAAAGAAAAAGCACATTCGATATTTATTGAATTGGTGTTTTTTATTTATCGGATTGAACATTGAACAATGTCAACAATTATCTTCTATATTATGTTTATATACGTAAACTAAATAAAATAAAATGGATCACACCTGACATCATTAGACTATGTATGACCGTGACCATGCAAAACACTTATCCGATAAATATGACAGCCAAACACCTTTTAAAATAGTCCATTATTGTTTGTTTTTTTGTTTATTTATTGTTTTCTAATCTTTTCTCAGCTTAGTTAAAAGAAGAAAAAAATATATTTTTTCTTTGCGAAGACTCTACATATCAAGTATATTTGACCTGCAGGCCAGCCTTGTAACTTTGCTTAAAGATGCTGTATGGGAGTGATAGTACCCGTACAGGCCTAAAAACTTTGATCAGAGTGTGCCTTTGTTATTTTCACAGCAGACCTAAGAGATCCCCATAGCTGACTTGGTTGCCTGGGTGGGGTGTGTGTGTAATGTTCATGAGGGACCCTCACACGGGGAGACTTTTTTTTTAAAAGAGTTTGATTTTCAAGACATCCTATTCTTCCGGTATAACTCAAAAACATTTGGCCTACTCACAAAAATGCCCTGAACATAATGCTAAAGAGTGGTTCAGAAAAGCACCCAGCTTAAAAATGTTTATCTGGACACAGAAGGTAGTACCATAACTCAAAATATTGACCAATTCACAATTTGTAGGCCTATTTTAAAACAATGTAGGTCTATTGCGAAATGATAACTTGTTCAAAATTTAATCTCTTATCACTGCCATAACTATGTATTGAGTTGTTTATACCTCCATTAACAGATAAAGTGCAAGAAACACAAACACATTATATAAATACAATATGAATAATATAACTATATGCATACTATATTTATACGAGTTGACGGGTATTGTGAAATAAATAACGCATAAAATGATGTAGGCCTAATGAAATAAAACCTTGTGTTATGAATACACAGCTGGTGTACAATATGCTGTACATTATTTAATACATTATAATACTGTACAATGCATAACTGCATATTATAATTACACAACGTGCAGGGTAATGTAAACAATATGAAAAATAAAAGATGTGTTACACACGATGCAATATGCTAACATCAAATTTAAAAATAGGCCTACAAATTAATGAATACTATAGAGATTCAATAACATACTGCTGGTAAAATTTTTAATTTTACTTATTAATTATTAATTAATTAATTTTTATTAATTAATTTTATTTAAAAATTAATTAATTAATTTTTATTAATTTTATCTGCGCCCATGGGTCCGTAAAGAGCCCACATCACCTCAGCCCCAACATGGTTTGGCACTGAGGCGTGAAAATTTTGAGAATATGGAGCTCTAAAGATCTTACCAATAATTCATATCAACAATATAATACAACAATTATTTTTCTTGATAGAATTTAGGGGGGGGGGATCGCTACCGCACCCTCTGCACCCCCCCCCCCCCCCGCATCCGCCCCAGTTTAACTTTGGCCTTCCGCTGTTGCTCATCAATTTTGTATCTTAATCAAGATCCATTCATTATTCTTACATTTTGTTTCAGTATTTCACCTCTATATATAAATATATAGGCCAATATATTGTATACGACTAGCTAACAATTAATAATATCTGTATATAAAGCAACATAGTGGAGTATAGAACTTATCAGTTCCTATGAAACCTGAAACTGTGACAAGATCTACAAGATAAAAACAAAAATTCATGATTTTACTTCTTTAGTGACTTATGGTGAATGTAAAAAACACATACCAATGTGTCGGAAGAAGTCGGTAGCGTTATGTGCTGTATTGAGCACAGGTCACATATTTTCTTCTATCAACTTGTAATTAGACGTGAGTTATGAATAGCTATGAGGTTCAGAAATCTAATATTCTCGGTATAGCGTATAATGTCACTGCTTGGAGCCTTTCTCGGTGGAGGTAGAATAAACAGCATGATCCAAGCTTGCCCAAGCCGTCGCGTTCAGCTTCGGTACTGGGCAACTAGTTATGTGATTATGATGTTAGAATGCAGCACTGTGTAGGATAGAGTTTGTTTTGAAATGAATCGAAGACTAAGTGGGTTCCACGCTAGGATCACTGTTTTGAAAATTCAATTTTTTATTTGCTCCGAGATAGATTTGGTTCGCAAATTAGATGCTTACGTCATTCGAATAATTGTACATTTCATACATGCTAGGTTTCAGCAGATATGTCTATATTTTGTATGGACTTAGCAAACATAGCTCAGGGGCGGATCCAGGGATGTCCAAAAGGGGGGTCCGAAAGGGGGCCAAATTTGAGCCGATCGAGACAACAATGTCCTAGGGGTCCGCGAAATTTTGGTGTTCTAGACGCCCGAAAATAACATTTGAGGCGTTGTGGGCTATCATTTTTTTCTTTTTCCTTCTTTTTTTCTTTTTTTTTACCTCCCAAAAGGGGGAGGGGAAGGGGGGGGGGGGGGTGCCGGGCCGTCCCCCCTAAATCCGCCACTGTAGCTTATAACTGAAGTTACATTGTAATGCACACAGCCATTATTCGATGACCGGGTAAAGATATAAGATATATGTCTTTTGAGCTAATACAACAATTAAAATAATTTGATTTGTTTACTTTACATTTAGCTTTCAGTAAGAAAACATTTTTTTTCCCATCAAGAATAAGCGTATTAATGTGTATATTATTATTATGTTATATATTAGGTATATTTTATTATGTAATATGTTAATTTATTAATATTACAGGTAATCGATGGATGCTCGAAGAAATAATGAAAAAAAAAACTGAAACATAGATCATTGTCCTTTTTTAAACTGGGAAATTGGAGAAATTCAATGTTTAAATTTAATTTGAGGGTTTTATAATGTACAGTATTGAAGAATACAGTTATTTATTTAACTAATGCTAAATCAGTCTGCTTGTAAAATGATTTTCCATTTTAGTGATCAGAAATACAAAACAATTAATAAACAGTAAGGCTTAAATTAATAATATTAAATAAATATCATTATTTTTTTTTTAAATAGACATCATTGATATGATATTACCTAAAGATCTATAAAGTAGAAATAATTAATAATTTTTCTTAAAAGGTGACTCATAACATTCTTATCAGTCCAAGCCTGAATACTTTATTCAGCCATCTCTAGACCAAAACTTACTGCCATCGTTTGTGTGGGAATTGAACGCAAGCAAGCTTGTGTAGTCATCTAATTTATATATCGATCATATATTAATAATGAACATGTTGTTATATTTATTGCATACATATAAGACACTATCAATTAATTAAATAAATTACTGAAATAAGCTTAAAATAATAAATTACCAATGTAAGAAGCATCTTCGAAGAATATTATTTTATTTATTAATTAAATTAGCTTTCACCAGTATCATCTTCCATAAATAGGCCTAAGCCATTATTTTAAAAGAAAGATTATTAGAACAACAATATGAAAATGATCACCACTAACACATCTATCCAATTTCCTCATCGCATTTCTAAGACAGTAAATCGATTTACTTTAATAATTTTAAAACTAAATTTATATAATTTAGAACGCATCAGAAATACTTAAAATTTACAACGAAAGCACGAATAAATGTTATTTCATCTTTCATTGAAGAATTAGAGAATTTAAAAAGTTTCTGGAATGTATCGCTTTTATACATTGCATAAAAGGTTCTTAGTCACCAATATCTTTTCCCAAACTCCCGGAGATAAAATACCCGAAAATGGAAGATGGAACCTATAATTCGATCCATTGGACTGAAGTTGTCACGTCTCATAACTGCAATTGTAGTGACGTCACCACATACGCGGAGGCGTTCAACAATACACAGGTTGTATTCTTGCTAGTTGCATACCTGTCATATTTTAGGCCAGGAATGAAGTTAAGAATCTTATGTTCTTCTTGTAGCTTAGTCTAATTGATACCATATAGTGGAGTGGTACTTTATAGCTAAAATGCATGTCATTTATTTTCAGGGTACTTGGTTCAATTCACGTGAACAACTATTAACGTAAGCAGCCATTCAAACAGATTACTTAAAATTATAGTCAAACCATAAAGTAGACCAATTCACCAACGGTTTCTTCATTGAATTTGGACATTCATTAGAACTTCAAAATAAGGAAAGAATGTTTTATAGTAGGCCTACAAAATAAAAGTGTAAAATGTACCGTATGTAGGCAACACGCGTAGAAACTCTCAAACTTTAGGCTGTTTCACAAGAATGAAAATGAAAGTAAAGGTGACTGCACGTTGAAATGTATATTTATAAGAGCATCCTGCATCTATAAATAGACTTTACCATATAATTTACTGCAATACACCTTGAGACAATCTACTATTCTTTTTTCCGTATTGCGTACAATGTGCTTTATTTAATGTGACAGTGCTTAGACCATTGTTGTACAGAACCAATGCTTAAATGTCTCTTTTAAAAAACAGTGCACAAACAACATTATGTATTCAAAGAAAATTGATGGAATAGAACCGGGATTTATTAACGCACAGTGGCACACTTAGTCTTTTTTATCCAGCTGTTTTCAACTTCTATTTATGTCAATATATACACCCTCACACACAGACACACA
>NW_022714865.1:46009-68490 GCF_011630105.1 Anneissia japonica
ACATATCTTTTTAAAAGATTGATTCTTCAAAAATGCCTTCGACTTATTATATTATTGTTATTGAATATTTTCGCCAGTCCTAATTTTTCAATTTTCCGCTCGCGACGACCATTCTCATCAGTTGGCTGTGTCTCGTTACCGTTGACATTAGCTGTAAGGTATAATCCAATGATTTAGCATTACCCAGGGAGCTGTTATCTGTCTCTTATACACATCTAGATGAGACATTTTCATAAGTGAAAACCCATATAAATGAAAAGAACGGCCAAATTTACATTGGAATATCTAAAGTTTGACACGATTTTTTATGGGGTTACCGAATGCAAGCCTTTGAAAGTCGGTACATTGTAAGAAATTCCCTATCTTATAACACTAGCTCAAAATCCTGTAGCACCAGTTTTTTTTGGGACCCAGTTCACGAGCCTCGTTTTCGAATACCGCGCTCCAAAATCGAGTACCGTCACCGTCATTGTGGTCGCCCATCCCTCTATTTTAAATTAAAAATCAATCGTTTCATCCCCGCACCCCCCCCTTTAAAATAATGTACATAAACAAATAAATAATGTTGATAGGAAATAGTAATTAACTATATAAAGGATGCAATGAACAAATTTATATTTATGTTATTCCTGTCTCTTATACACATCTGATGTGTATAAGAGACAGCTCGTAGAGATGGTAATAGATTTGCCTCAAAATTTATTAAGAAAATAGACGAGATCTTTCGGGCGTAACCCTTTATCAAGTCAGTGATATATATATATATATATATATAATTAAATCAATAAATAATATAAATAGTTACTGGCAACGGAATTCCTGCGAGCCTAATGATGGTGTTGAAAAGAACGCTTCTGTGAACATTATACTAGAATGTTCTTCTGATTTTTATTTTATTATGACGATACCGCTTTGATATAATATACACTTCAGTCGCAATCATCCAATCAAAGTTGTAACGTAGCAATTTATGGATTAACGTTGGAATTTGTCACCTAGATACACGATACCGGTTCCCTCACGGCTTGGTTCGTTCTTCTTATCACTGACTCATTTAACAATTAAGTTATTTTTGTAAGTTTAAATCCGGTTGCTGGTGGTGATTATATTGTTCTGTAATGCGACTTGTCTAGTAGTATTATGCCATACCAAGTATCGATATACATCAACAGATTATGTTCAAAGTTCAGAAAGTTTTTTAGAAATAAGCATACTAAAGAAATAACTTATGAACATTTTTTTCTTTAGAACACAGCTTTTACTGTTGTATTAAATTGTTGTCAGTAGTGTTATGCAGACTTGACACGAGAGACAAACACATCCCATCGTCAAGTGCAAACTCACCCCGTCGTCAAAATTGTCGATGTGTTAAAGCTACCCAACGAAAGTTTAAATCCGGTTGTTGCTGGTGGTGATTATATTGTTTTGTAATACGACTTGTCTAGTAGTATTATGCCATACCAAGTATCGATATACATCAACAGAGTATGTTCAAAGTTCAGAAAGTTTTTTTGAAATAAGTCTACTAAAGAAATAACTTATGAACAATTTTTTCTTTAGAACACAGCTTTTACTGTTGTGTTGAATTGTTGTCAGTAGTTGTTGTAGGTAGCAAACTCACCCCGTCGTCGAATGGCCTCTCATCAAAATTGTCGATGTGTTACCGCTACCCAACGAAAATAGGCTCTACGTAGCAATTTATTGTTGCACTAAATTTAAAATATTGCATATTGGTATTGAATAATTTTTTATTCAATACCATAATAGTACCATAAGCGGTATCGTCATAATAAAATACCATACCATTCAAGAATCATTCACAAAAACGTTTTTCTAATAAATAGTTCTGAAGTCACTTATGTCTAACATTTAGTCAGTGCTTGGCCAATGAATTCATTTCACGAATTAAACTTAAGGTAATGTAACTGTCAGCATATTACTAATAATTGATTGTTTTCTTATTCTTTTTTAGAATCCTGATTGATTATTCAGAATATTTAAATAATAGTCTACGGCAAAATGACAACCACAACACAATACATACGCCAACTCAGACGTTACAGCTTCCAAATATTTGCAAGTGAATACACCCACCTGCTGTGAGATGACTGTGTCAGAAAACTCAGTTAACCATCAACTAGGCGAAAGTGCTACCCTACCAATGCTACGCCTAATTTCAGGCTGCTTTACACTCAGCAGGCCCTTGTTACGTCATGAAATATCATGTGAGTATATAAGCACTTCGTTTTTTGCTTCGATATTGATTAGAAGACAACTGGTGAACACGGACACAATATTCAGAAATATTCTGTTTCTTTTAAATTAGTTGAGTTGTAATATTGGAGGCTGAGCAATAAAACCGTGCGAGAAAGTTGGATAGAACATTATTTTATGGTCTGCAGTGCCTATTTTTAATAGAGTAAGTACAATTACATTGTTTTCCAATCTGAAATTTAAGTAAGTAAACAAATATGGAAACTTGGTTAAAAGCGGATATTTCTGGTTAAGCATGGCAGAAAGTTAAAACGGTTTTAAGAATTCTGGTAGTTGAACCAAAATAATTTAGTAACACAGTAAATTGTTTGCATAAATAATTTCAAAATCTTTCAACAGACCAAGTTATTCCAATAAAATGCAATGTTAGTTTAGAAAGTGTGTCTGCATCTCAGTTCCTATATCTTTAACATAATATTGTGTATATATAGGGGCCTATATATAATTATATAGGCCTATATATATATTATATATAATCCTATATAAAAAAAAACTGTTGACATAAGATGAATAAAATAAGTGAAAAGAATATGAAACGTCACATCACTATATGATACATTTAAATAAACCTACTGTATTTTCTTGTAGTTTGGTTACAACTGTAAAACTATACTTCAATAATTTCTGAATTATACATTTCCAGAAAGTCTGTCATTTTCCATGAAACGTTCTTAAATTTAACTATTCATTTATTTTTTAACGGATTGCTGTTGTTTCTTATAATTGACTTGTCATGTTTTGTGCTATTGAATAGAACTTTATAAAATTTCACACCATGGTATTCGTCTCAAACGGAGAAATGCATAACAAACTTGACATAACGTGTCGTTTTCTTCGTTGCCTCGCTGCTGGATCTATACGTGTGCACTACAAACTGTCTTTTGTCAGAAGTCTGTCAATAAATTTGAAAACCTAAGTGGATATAAAGATTATTAGAAATAAAGTAAAAATTATTCGAAATTAACCTTGCCTTGAAATATTGTTTAATTTATATTGTATAATACGGCCCATAAACCATCAGTTATTTGTAAAAGTGTTTCAGTTTGTTAGCTTATACGTTCCAACATTTAGACTTACCAGTTTTATAGTTGTATCTTATTATGTAGATGTTTTAATATGTTTCTGACTAACTTGAACTGTCTTAAATTGTAGTAGACATGAATATTTGTGTTTAGAATATTTGCCTTCACATTCAAATAGCTTAAGGCTTAATTTTACCAATATGCTACTTCATACCGTTAGCCTAAAAAATATGGTAAACTTTATAGAGCTTCACAATCTGCCATTCTGTAACTGTACTTGTTATTTAAATTAGAATATATTATGAATGATAAGGGCACCAATCAAAATTAAGATATATATTGTTCGAATTCAACAGTAAACATGTAATTTTAATTGTAACAATAAAAAACAAACAGTCTTAGTGGACTCACGGTTCATATTTATTTCAATTCCTATTTTTAAAAGGCTTGTCAAACTTTATATATTTGCTTCTTTCAAATTAGATTGAGAAGATGATAGGGCTAAGGACAGTAGTACTTTTCCTTGCCGTTGTCTGCGTTTCTCAAGCAACGCATTTTCGAGGGGGAACTTTCAGATGGCGCCCATCATTGACACAAGGGCAGGTAACGGTTAATGCTGCTGTTATTGTTGGTACATTTACAAGCATTAATTAGTATTATGTAGATGATTGATTGGCATGAGGAAGGTGATTGTGATTCTGAGATGATGATGATGATGATGATGATGATGATGATGATAACGAGGATGATGATAATTGATGAGGATTATTATTAATAAAATGTATCATTAAGTTTCAGTGAGAATCAACCCATGGAGTAATTATTTTGTATATATGCTTAAGGTATATACTAAATGTTAATATGGGTTATTTAATTTCAATATAGGCCTATTTATCAACATTTTTATGTATAAACGAAATTGCTTATATATTAAAATATAATTATATCACGAACTCGTGGAAAAACTCCAATAGTAAATGAGTATTGAATGTATATTTGTATTCATATTTCGTAAATAAATCAAGATTGTTATTGATTGATTGATTACTGAAGATGATTTCGATCAAGCTGCATACATCATTTCTATAATGTGAGCTTATCTCGTGCACACAACTAAAGTTAGTAACGTTTTCTGCTCATGTCAACTTTTTTTAAACAATACATTGTTATTTTAATTTGAATGACAATAAAAATTGTCATTGTCAATTGAAAAGATAGAAATATGACCTTTTGTCGTCGACAACAAACCTCGTATTTAATCACTATGATCATTAGAATTTGCGTCGTGGCAACAAGGGGTGAATACCGTACATATGTTGTATATTATTGAATTAAACGTCAGTCTATATTTTTGTGGATTCGCTGGGATAATGATTATATCTTAAATTGAAACAATAATTCATTTTAACTGTTACTTTCCGCTTCTGACAAAAATGAGTTCGTTTCCAACCGTGATTTAACGAATATCATACTTTATCTGCGGTAGTTCTCTCCCTTAAATTAATATTAATTTTCTTCCATTTCTCGATTTTGGCATTTTCAATATTTATTCTCATCCCACTACTTTATGCCTACAACTTTCTGATATGCAAAACATACCTCAACTATTTACAAATCGTTTCCAATGGCAGGTGAAACGTCTCAACATCTCAACGTTCATGAATATTCATACTTTAATAACGGAAAATATGTGATAGGGCGCCTCTTGTGGGATTTCTAGCTCTTTCAGTTATAATACACCCACGGTTCAACTTTCTTTTGCTTAAGGCGCAGAGATCTATCTTAGTTTGTATTAGTCAACATCAAGCAAAATGGATTAGGCAATTAGAGATCTGCTAGACAGATAAGTTAAGTTCCATAGGTTGATTTGGATCCAGATGATGTTCCATTTTGTTCGAATGATTATAAGTTTGTGATTGTGGCATTCCAAATGTTTGAACAAATTTATCAAGTCACCAATCGGTACTACAAAAACCACTTAATGCACCTTAGATTAATGGGCATAGAAATTAAATGTGAGAAATTTAGTCCTAATTTTCTAATGGCAATTTATATTTCCACTATCAGATTTTACTATAATAAAATAAATATATATTCTGACAATATGTCGCCATACTGCGTTAATTCTACAGTGATCCTACAGAGTAATCCTATTACGCCATTATCAATAATATTAAGGTTGGAATTATTAATATATTGATTGCTGAGCACGTGCAGATCCTGCCTAATCTACAACATATTAAAATGTATTTATCGAAATATTGGTATACATAATTGTTTAAGAGGAAACGTGTGAAAAAGAGTTCTTAAAATAATTAATGTACTACGTTTTAATGAAATTTTATTGAAAGATATCTAAACAATTTCTAAAAAGCAAAAAATAGCCTTTAAAGGTTCAACTAATAAATGCTCTCTACGTTTCCTCGTAAAGATGTTTGGTATCATATTTCCTCCCCTGCGTTGAGGCTTCAAAAGCAGGTGAGCCAACGTGATATAATAATTCTACCTGACTGCCAAAGACGAAAACTCCATCGCAACCGAGTCTACTCGCTCCTTAAGTCTCACCTAACAAATCATATATTTATTAATTTAATTTCGCTACGCTTGGGCACTTGCTAGGTTTAAAGGATACCGATGCGTTATCAGTAATCATCTGAACATATCTACAAATGCATGCAGTTACCTGTATTAGATGAACTTCACACCGCGCTTCTATTTTTGTAACTATCTGTTGAGCACACTTTAGTGCATTGGTGGTTGGCAAAATTTAATTTTTGAACACTTTGCATTCGATACTCCGTCCATACTTCAATTATTTTTATTCTTAATCAAAATTAAAATTAACTTAATTATTTTCCGTAATTGACTAACAAAATTTCATCGAATGATACCAGTACGCCTTCGACATTTTAGGGATTGTTTGTGAAAATAAAGATAGTCGTTTTAGCCAATGGTATTGCGGTATTCTTATTATTTGTAATTAATATCATAACAAAATTAATTCGTCATTTAAACTTACAGGATGAAAACACTTCCTGTAAATATCAAGTATTCGCAATCATTGCATCTTTCAAACGAACCTCTAAATTACTACCTTCTATCCTAAAATATGTCTTTGCAACTTTTATTTTTACTGCAAACATTTTTGTCTCATAAATCATCTCTTAAATTTAAATATATAGATCATTATCTCTAGACCAAAATGAAAAACATGTAAACGAGTTAAATGAGTGTGTCATTTTTAGTTAAAAACAAATAAATATAACTAGGATAAATGTGGACTTAGTTATTCCAGGGAGCAGTCATATTAGCTGGTTATTCGTTTTTATTTTATAAATGCCGATTAATGGTGATGCTAATACTATTTAGCAAATAAACAACGAACAAAGAAATGAATTCCATTTACGCAGGGTGTCCTGTGTAAAACGCGTCTTGGTATTTATTCATTTTTTCCAATTTATTTATTTATTTTTATTTTGTACAAATGATCATTCTAAATAACGTTGTTTTGTTTGTTTTTTGGGGGTTTTTTTTGTACAAATAAACATTCTAATTATTTAAAAATTTATATCTTATTAGCACTTCCAAAACACCCAATATATAACGTGCGCCTGTACCGTATTTAAGAATGGAGGAACGCGCAGATCTGGTGAAAGGTCGCTGTTGTTAAACATGGCTGGAGAATATAACAAGTGAAATTGAAAAGTTATTGCTCTAAGTGACATTTAAGTTATGGTTATATTAGACGCGACAATTTGAACCAGTTCTTACAATAGTTTTGTGGTTTTTGATACTCTTGTATTTTTTATCAGAAAAAAGATTAAGGTTAACTGTAAATTAGAATTTATAATGGAATTTTACTTTAGGCTATGAAAGAGGGCGTCCTGTTTGAGGATATTTTTGATAGAAAGTTTTGTGTATCGCATGCGAGAGTTCATGGGCGCCTGTTGACAGTAACTTAGCTAACAGCAGGAATTATTATCATATTTCAAAATGAATGTGGCTTAGGCCCCACTTCAAGGGGCCATTACATTCCATTTACCATTTCCATATTATGAAGTATTAACTAATAAAATGTTGAATTCCTGTCGTGCCGTAAACATTGCGCACCATTTAAATTTAACATCAGATAGTTTCGATTTGGTTTTTGTGGCTTTATATTTCTTGGAAAGTCTCTGTGATATATGTTGTTGTTAATTACAGGTTGATTTCACAATTGATTTGTTTCATATACATTTCTAAATTAATAATCCTACCATGATCAGGCCCAATTGTGAATCTGTTTTTAGTTTATAGTCTCTGTAAATTAATTAAAGAGCACAAATTTCAAAATATCTTTGCCTGTAAAATTCAATCAGTTTAATACATCTGAAGGCCACCAGTTATACCGTTTTTATAGTTTTTTGTTAACTGCCTTAACAAATTAGCCTACGACAAAACAAAACTGACAATACACCACTAAATATAAGATTTAGACTAAGGTTTGTTTTGAGGAATTCTAAACAATAGCATAGTTAATTATTGAAAAAATATGATAAAGACACGATCACGCAACAAGCCTGGCGTAAAACTGTTGATATAGATTGTCAGCACTGACCTAGAGTGTGTATGCAGTTGGCAGGACTGCCAATCATGGGGACTAGAGATCGAGTCTCTGGTAGCATTATGATACTTTAAACTTGCTGACATGACCACACAGAATAACGCGCTTGATTATCAGCGGTGTATGGACTCCGTCATGCTTGGAAGCAATACTTTACGTTAAGCCATGAAACTCTCAAAAACGATTTTAACAGAAGTGTCATACTTGAGCTAGATAATTATTATCGCTCAAATAAGCAGATAAAAAATTGAATCAATTTGAAGATTCATGCTTTTTAATTTTTATTTTAGATTGAAATTTCATGGCGTGTATCATGGAGGCGATCATACGCACCTCGTAATGACTTCTGGTGTGAATATCCTGGACAGCATTTGGGTGGTGAGGGCGATATTTTGTGCGTTGAGTGTCGCCGTCGAATCTACAGACAGCTTGATTTCAATTGCACAGATTTCAGCGATCACAGTAGTGAAGACTGGAGCACTGGTGTCGGATCCTTCCTGTACACCCCTGATAGGGAGGTCTTTACTATCAGGTAATATACATCTTTTCCCAACACTACCTACATACTTTACAATTTATATACACATAAAGCACTACCACAAGACGGTTTAAAGTATCTTTACGTATAACAACATATATTTATATAAGAATATATATATATGTATACTATACACATCTAGATGTGTATAAGAGACAGGTGTATAAGCCTGTACATACATGAATAGATACAAAAGTCTAAATATATAGGCACGTATCAAGCATAGCTCTTCCTTTTTCAGTTGCCTGTAAAAAGTGTCACTGGCATGATTTGAGCATCCAACCTCTCGCTATCAAGGCGAGTACCATACCACTATACCACAGAAACACAGATCTATCACCCAGATACCTTCTCTCATACAACTATATTTTGCGCTAACATAGTGGATTATAATTTATGAATATGTATACTTGTCATTCTTCGATAATAGACCTCTGTAAATAAAATTATTATTATTGTTATTATTATTATTTAGGTACGAGGAGGAGTCCACCAGTTACTGGATTTATTTACAAAACTATGGCGATGCCAACTATTGGAATATGATTTCAACAATTGATCTCCGACCTCGACCCGATACGCGACTACCTAACGCGTCACCATACACCACTGTTATCCCCATCATCAGGGTGCAACAAGGCTGCTCTAGCAAAATCAGAATCCCAGGTAGGTCGCACAAGGTGCAAAATATTATAAACTTAGCATTTTCTCATAACGCCAAGTTGCGATCTCCAGATCAAGCACCGCGCTAAGGTGATTTTTTTTTTCTTTTGCTAAGCGCCGTTCCTAAAATGTAGGCCTACTACTATTTGAATAAATGACGTGGCGCTTAATTGTCAGTAAATATTAAAACTATTAAACAGCATTAGATCAATAATACCAATGTTGCAACAAGTATAATTATTTTAGAACTCTAATGATTTAAAAACAGAGCATCTCTCGAATAAACGCCTCTGTCGAATTAACACCATAAAAGCCTCCAACAATAATATAATAATCGCCAAACAACGCTTCATTTACAGTTGTATGTCTACTCACCCTTTCCTTGACCACTCAATTTATGATTGGTTATGATGCATATTTTGTGCATATTATTTTATTTTATTATTATTATTATTATTTATTTATTTTTTTTAATTATTATTATTTATTATTATTTTGCTTCTTTTTCATTTTCTGTACTTCAATATTGTCCAGTTAAGGTAGTTGTTAGCGAATTAGTTAAAAGCTAGCAGAATAATTTTGAAACAAATAATTAATTAAACAACAAAGATAAGAAAACCTGTGAAGGATGCTGCCCTAAACTGTGATTCAACATTGTGCAGCTCTCTTTAATGTGTCACACACATTGAAGCAATTTAAACAGTTAGTTAACCTTACCGTACTTACTGCATTTCCTTTCAAACAAAATTAAATTCTATTTTTTCCACAGTGAATGATCCAGACAGGGACACCGTCAGGTGCAGATGGACAAGTCCACATAAAAACGAATGCCCACCTACTCAGTTTGATCATTCTGTTTGCGGTCGTCTCACCGAAGGAAGCACCCTAGATGCTGTAAGTTACGATGGATCTATTAGCGTTTGTCTGTTTATGTCAAAAAGAAAGGTTTCAGAAAGGTTTCAGTAAGGTGTGAGAAGCTATTAAACAGTTCTCATTGAACTAGTAACAAGTTTGTGTGTTTTGCAGGATGAGTGTGAAATTTCCTTCCCATCGACAGCCGAGGCTGGTTGGTACGCTGTGTCCATGATGATTGAGGATTTTGCAACCCCATCTTCAACCAAGGCTTTAAGTACCATTCCCCTACAATTCCTCATCAAAGTGTTTCCTCTCGGTGGGTATTCGATTTCTTTGAAGTTTTTCATAATAAAACTGCTATTTCCAGCCAGACAGATATGAAAAACATCCCAGCTAACAATTTTACGTCATAGTTACGTTTATGTGGAACCATAAGTACGTTTCTATAACGTAATTTCTGACAAAATAACGTTGCGGATGTTACTGCAACAGTGTCTTAAGGTTATTTTCTGACATAACCAAACTACGATCACAACATTTGTTATAATAAAGTTTCGTATTTGTTGGGACAATATATGATTACTAATTTGTATGTTTACTTGTGATCTAAACGTAAACAATAAATATGGGCCATTTTTCAGATGAACCATGTCGCCAACCTGAAATCTTTGAGCCTCCGGGCACCTGCTTTTACTTGAAGCCTAACAGACCGTGGAGTATTGACGTCAAGGCGCGAAGTGGTCGTCGGGGTGTTGGGTAAGTCGATGAAACAGTTTAAATAATTTCAAAAATAAGCCTTGAGGAAACATACCATATTGTCATGTCAGCATCATGTAATCTCAATTCCGCTTTCGAAGGCACTGTGCAGAATTACAAAGTTTTAAGTTACCAATCAGTTTATGTATATAGTGTCTCAGCGTTTATGTATCATTATTTCACTGACATGTTATCCTGCGTTGGCCTGGTATTTCGAGCCATGTCCTGGAGTGTTTGTAACTTATTCATATTTTGTTTTGCAATTAGGATAAATAAAAGAATAAATAATCAACCTATTAAATTGTTCAACAAAACTATTTTTTTAATGCATATAAAAATTATATATAAATGTCTATTTTCTAACAGAATTGTTGAGATTGGAACTGTTTCACCAGCCGGAATGACGAAAACACCAGTGAAGCGAGTAAACCGCTCAAAGAACGACTATGTGGTTACCCTACAGTGGATTCCTCGTGAAGCTGGTGTCCATTTTGTCTGCATGTACGCAAGAGATACATACGGGTAAGTGATCACATGACGTACAATGTCTATGAGATAATCTATAGATATCAATAGATTTTTTTAAAACTCTTTGAAACATATTAATTGGATGAAGGATGTTATGGTTTGTGTAATGTTACATCTATTAGTAATAAAAAGTCGTAAATTCATATTTATATTATCAATATTAAATTCTGTATTCTATATTGTAGAGTTACAAGTGACCAGAGGTGCCTAAGATTGATTGTTACAGGATCATTGATCAAAATATAAATTATGTGTAACTATCTTTTTAACAATTATGAGATATTAAACGAGTTTTAGGCCATAATTATTAAAGTTTAAAATAAGGTACGCTTTCTTCTATTACATCAAAAGTCATTGTTGTTGGTAACAAATTAACTAAAACTATGGATGTAATTACAGGTTCCCCGGCAAGTCGGATTGCTCCACAGCCTCCGAAGATCGTACCAAAAAAATCATTTCCATCACCATTGCAACATGTTATTCCTGAAAACGACGAATGGGTTATCAGTTTTGATAAGCCGGTAAGGACTTAACTTTATGAAGAATATTGTTACTTGTTAGCCTGTTTCGATCCACTGCTGGATGTAGGCCTCTTCAACATATCAGTGTTCCACTGTGTTCTCCTGCGTCCGCTGTTTCCTGTCCTTGCCACTGAACTTCCTAATGTAATCTTGCCATAGCTGGGTAGCCTTTTTCTGTTTCCTCTTTGAACGCGGTGTCCTCTCTCTGACTCAACGTGTTCATTTATTCTCTCATTATTATGTGTTCTGCTCAAATTCATTTCCCACATTTTATTTCTTGAACATGTCATTGATCATAGTTCCTTGCCTTGGGTTAATGTTAGTTTTGTCACATCGTGAAGATAATTAGGTTGAAGAAGAATACTTGTAATCCTTACAAAAATATTGTGTTTGTACCTGGTTATAGATATAAAAGTTGATAACAGTGTCGTTTTAAATAAACTACAAAGTTTTATGAATAAATCAATTATCTTTCTAGATTAAAAGACCATCAACACCAACGTTCATTGAACTTGTTGACCCAACAAAGCCTGTACCACCAATCTATAGGGTCGATGCAGCATCAAATGAAGTGAGGTTTAATGAGACGTCCCTCTCGTTCAAGACCCCAGGACTTCTCCTAAAGGACAATACCATGCACATGATCTCAGTCGATCCTGGTATTGCACGCGTCCAGAACCCAGATCCTTGCGCAGCTAGGACGGACACACAACAGAGCGGTTGGATGTTCCGTACAAGTGAGTCATAAGGAATGTTAAGACATTCAGATATTTACTTAACAATAATAAATTGTTTAACGTACCGGTACTTTCAAAGTAGAATTTCACGAATATATATTTCTCTGGTGAGGTTTGGGTGTGATTCCCGAAATTCAACGGAAAATCTTATCTTTCTATTCCTCTCCCATTCCGTCTGTCTACTTATCGTAGGTTTTTTAATATAGTACAATGTCTACAGCACTTTATATTGATCGAGATTAAGCCTGTATAGCCGTCTTCTTATCAATGAGCTTGTATTTTCTTGGATGAATACAAGGTTTAACACTTTGTAAGGCTAAATCAGGTTTAATGTTGCAAACTATTCGGTTGAAGGTGTTTCAACGAATTTAGGTATTTATATTATCTTTTAAAGCAAGCATAGTTAACATTTGTTTTCACTATTTATAGATTCGTCACTCATTCCGCGTGAACCCGTAGTTGAATGCCATGATTCTCACATGACAGTTTATATCCACCGAAGCATCCTTCGCGACGTCAGTTCACGTCGTCTGCATCTCCACGACCCTGTCTGTCGAGGAAGAGATCTGAACGAAACCCATGTGATTTTACAAACTGGCTACAACGAATGCGGAACAGTTATTCGGGTGCGTTCTAATAACTATGTCAAATAATAATTTATGAATAGGCTTACACATCTTTTTGAAGGGCGTTTATTCGATCGGAAGGAGGAGTCTTTAGTTTTTTTGGTTTTTTTTTACAAAAATGTATACGTAGATAGGTATAGGTAAATGTAAAGGTAGGAGATTAACCCATAACTTGCAGCGTCATTGTGCTGAATTGCGTATGGGCGTGGTCCGTGACTATAGTACCTAGCAGCCGCAAAGATGCGCTTCATGGTAGCTACATGTTTACATCAATTCAAAACGACAGGGGCTGAAATAAACCATAACATCGGGGTAACCCCATACTCTTCCGAACGATGCAATGGGTTCTTTAAAGTGCCAGATATATATACTGGACCTCCATTTTAAGTCCTTATTCTACCAAACGAACCAATGGGTGAGGAGCGGCTGGAACCAGCGCCGATGTTAAGGCTTTAGCTAGCGGCGCCCCTGCATTACCGCTCGGCCATTCTATTCGCCTATAGGCCACCACAAATGAACTTCCCTTCATTTCACTAAAAATTTAGAGCACTATTATTTTTGTAAGAATGTGTTATTATATTGTATGATCGGGTTATTATTCCAATACTAGAGTAAAACCAAGGAACAGTGAAACAAACAGTAAAACAAATAAACAGTAAAACAAAGTGAGAGAATGGTGTTGAGCGAACAGGCCTAGATACAGTAATCATTCTGTCATCATAATGGCTGACCTATACATCATTCATGGCAAATATTTATCTTTGAATCGACATTTGAAGATTAAAAATTATTTTGGATGGTATGTATTAATTTTTTCAGGCAAAATCGGATAACATCGCACTCTACCGAAACACAATTCGTGACCGCCCCAGATCAGAGAAAGGTGCTAGCAAGATTTCGCGAGATTTACGACATCTTGAAATTAAAGTAATCTGTGAGATGGAGAGTGAAGGCTTAACCCATGGGCATTTCTTACCCAAGATGGCAAAAAAGACATACGTAGCAAAGAGTGAAGGCCGAAGCAACTTTACCTTCCAGATGTTCGAATCTGCGGACTACAGACGACGCGTGAGTCTCAACGAGTACCCTGCGCTAGTACAAATGCGCCAAAGAATGTACTTTTCTGCTAAAGCCAGAGACACTTCGAAGAGGATCCTCATCGAAAGCTGTAAGGCTACTCCTACGTCAGTTCCCGGAAGCAGAGCCAATCAGCTTTACGAGTTTGTAAAAGACGGGTACGCGTTATTAAAATATATCAAATAATTTATTACAATTTATTGTAATTTTTTGCCATTATAGTATTATTATTATCATCTTCACCACGTCACTACCACAATCGTCATCATCGTCGTCATTGTCATCATCGTCACCATCACTGTCATTGTCATCGACATCGTCATGAACATCGTCATTATCATCATAAGCATCGTCAATCATTATAATTATTATCATGTGAATTAACTTAACTCTTCGTATTCTGATACATAGAATCAATGGGTTTTGTGTTTACCTTTTCCAGATGTCTAATTGACAGCACTATGAGAGTAGAGTATACTCCCTCGATCTCTGAACAGCGATTTTCTATTGAATCCTTCTCTTTCATGTTCCATGGTCTACATGGAGAGGTAAGATTTCTAGAATAATTACAATCGAAATTGTATAGATTTTATTAAAAGAAGTAAAAAAAAATCATGTACCGATGATATTGGGTAAAGTTCTGTGTTACCAAAACTTTCACATTTTGTTGGATCAGAATTTGGATTAGAATTGCTTTAAAGTCATTATACTATTCATTAATATTATATTTTAATCAATCAATCGTTCAGATAATCAACCAGCCGGCCAACAGACCAATCAATCAATCAATCAATCAATCAATCAACGTGCATCAATATTTATGACAGAATACAATCAGTGGCCCTGGGCCCCTATAATTTAAATTCCTGGATCCGCCACTGACAATGACCAATGACACAGTGATGTTGTTATTTGATTACTCCGTATTTTATACTGTTCGTGCGTTTACATTTACGTTTACCTGATAACATTTTTAAAATACTAATAACCCAGCTAAAAATATTACGTTTTAAAAACGTTATAATAATGTTTGAACGTTCTTACAACGTTGTGTGAACGTTATTTTGTGACATACCAAACCACAACTTTCGCGAACGTTATAGGAACGTTTTGTGTTTGCTGGGAAGTCCGTCACTGCAAGGCTTGTATTATTATATCGTGATTTATTTATTATTTTCTGTTAGGTTTTCCTGAGCTGCCGGGTGTTAATATGTGACCCTACCGATAGGTTCTCTCGCTGCAGTCAGGGGTGTTCCAGTGACAACAGAGGCAAACGATCAGTAAGCGACATATCCGCTGAAATGGTACTGCCCTTGGCAATTTAAATATAGGTAAGAACCGTAGTTAGCCTATTTGTTTTCAGAATATATTGTTGTTAACGCTAATAGCTTAAAAAGTTATATTCAATAGGGCTATTTAAATCCTTTTATTATGTGAGTTATTAGATTTAATATAAAACATAATAATTCGGTTCTTTTAGAATTTTTGAACTGGTTATCAATTTAAAAGTTTTTTAACACTGACTCCTGTTTCAATCCGTGTTGATTACTAATTTGATCATTTTAATCATTTTTGTTCAACATTTAAATTAAATTTCTGTACATTTTGCAAATTTACGATACAGTACTGTATATAAATTTAACTAGATGCTGTAAACATTACACTGATAATGACCGCATGTCAGACTACTCATTTTCTTTTTTCCCCGTAAATTAGATATCCCGAGGAAAACGTAGATTTCTACAACTGCATTACATTTGAAACGTTGAAGAAACGGATATTAATATCAAGACACACGAAACGCATGAAGAGGCATGAAGACGCGTGGAGACACTTAAAATAGTGTCTCGTGTGTTCCACGAGGACCGCAACGCTTCATTTGTATAGCATTTCGTTGAGAGGTTTTTCTAAATGCTTAAAGTTCTGCTGAATTCTTGACATAATAAGGTATTGGTTTAAAAAAAACCGATACCATTCGGATTCTGTGATATTTGTATATATTGTATTGTCTAACCTCTTGGTCATATTTTAACAATGGAAAGATTTCTGATCTGTCAGGGAATTTCAAAAATCTGGGACAAAGCTTTATTGTTGAATAAATCTGTATACTAAAAACTTTAGACCAGCTAACTTGAAATTTCCCGAAATTATGTAAATATGGAAAGAGCTACTCTAAAATCATTGGATGATTGTTGTCACGTGTTTAGCTGTTGACTAAACTGAGGGTCACGCGATGTACCTAACAGAATGTTCGTAATTATGGGAAAGCTATTTTTTAGAGTTGAATTTAGTGTTTTTCAAATATAATGGTATTTAAAATATATTATGAGCTAGCTATGTGCGAGTCAGTTCAAAACATGGAATTTAACTACTGCGGCACCAATTTCCGCATATAATTATAGTAAAATACATTATTACGTCATACCTATTATTTAAATTGATTGTACTTATGGTAATGTAAACCAGTTCAGTATAATAAATAAATAACAGCACTGCCTTATTATTATGTATAAATTAAAACTGCACTATAGACCTGCGATCATACGATATTATTTTGGAAGCTAGATAGATAGCATTGGAACTAGTGTGCCTTGTGTGCGTTTCATGATTACTGATTTCAGATCGCTATATAAACTTTGCTCAGGTTATTCATATTATTATTATTATTAATATTAATATTATGAAAAATACATAATATTATGCATGCAGCCAAAAAAAAAAACCAAAAAAACCAAAAAACAAGTAGGCCCTATACCTCGCGTTGAAATAATAATAATAATAATAATATAATAATAGATTCATAACATTGATTTAAATTAAAGCAGCTGATGAAATAGCGCATAGAAAACATGATAAATGTTATGTACAGAATTAATTGCTGGTAAATTAATATTAATTACTATTCGACCATTATATAATATATAGAATTAATTAATTAATTGAAAAATAGACGTCGGGATTGCTTAACTATAGTCTCGGGGCATAGCTTAAGTCGATTAGACAAATATATACTGGCTTTCATTACCCTTTGAAAAATTAATTGTGGTATTTATTATCTCAAATACCGTAAGTTATGCATGGCCCAGTGTCGTCACGTTTAAAATACTGCTATTTAAAAAAAAAAACTCTTATTATAATATCGCATCAGATCTGCTCATGATAGAAGTGATCGTGAACCCAAACCTACTGGAACAGTGGATGGAGGTCATAGATGATGATTAATTTAAGTAAATATTTTCTGAATTATGAAACAAAAATGAATGACGATTGATGTTTGTCTAGCACCATATTTATAGACATAGGCATATTGCTTACATTAATAATGTATACATGTTTATATTTTTCTTCGGTACAAAGAGAAGTAATAAAAACAGCTATCTTTGAAATATGTATATTTCGCTGATTTCTTAAATGCCAGACCATCCGCTCCAGGCTCAAACCTCTACAAGAAACCAGAGATCAATAAATAAAACCTATATTATATACCAACTATATTATTAATATCATACATATAACTTATTTATTTCAATATATTGTTTGAGGTCTGTTTCTTGTAAAAAGAATTGTGATAAAGTTGCTGATAAATAAAGTACTAAATCTCAATGTTACATTCGTAATTTAATTACTTACGTGTAAAACTAGACATAGAATGAACATAGATTTCGACTGAAAACTAAAGATTATTTCTTCGTAATAGATTTTCACATTTTGCGGACCCCCGGCTGATACGGTCGCTGCGCGTATCTTTGGCGATAAAAATGTATGATGTATTTGCCAATTTTCCGAATAAATTAAGTTTATTATTGAATAACTATGTGAATGAGAATAAAAGTCACCCAGGCTTGTAATAAGATCTGTTTTTCCAATACTGATTGAGGTTGACTTTTCCTATACTCCTGATTTCAGTGTAGCTCACTTGCCTTTAAATATCGACACCTATGCTGGCTCCTCTACGAAACGGGTTTTTGCAGATCATAATCAATTATCTTGTTATGTTTCTTAACATCATCAACACTGTTGCAGGCAGGCCTACAGATGATTAAACTAACTGTTTTTTACAGTAATGATTAATTGTTCTATTTTTAATGGCGCCTTTAAATCTCGTCCAAAGTCATGTCTATTGCGAAGACGATCAATTTTCCTAGCACAAAAGCTGCAAGCTGATTGGTCCATAAGTTACAAGTCTTTTCCAGAATTGGCTAGAGCAAGATCGTCCTGTTCCTAAATTTATTAGAATTCTTAGAAGTCTCCCCTAGAGGTCTCATCGTGTAGGCCTATAATTAATTACAGAAACTCTATATTTTCTGCATTTACTTTAATTATGAATACTGTTGTAGCCGTGTGTTTTTACGTTTTGTCTCAAAATTCGAAATTGCTCCAGTGTGAACCTTTCACGTGATTAATGAGCTACTGACGGTATTTCACTGCTCACCTTTCACCTTCGAAATAATCGCCGCTGACACAATAGTGGTATTATAGGCTTAACACAATGAATACCACACAGAGCACAATATTGTTAAAGCGTTTACCGAACGATTGGTTGGGAGTATGGCTGTTGTATCGCAGTCAGATATCGACGCTTACAAGCGAGATGGGTGTGTATGTCTTCGTGATGTTTTCTCATTAGATTGGATTGAGAAGATAAAGATAGGAATAAGTACCAATAAGGCTAATCCTAGCGTGTATTCGGAGAACCTCCTTGGAAGTCAGGGAGACGGGTACTATTTCAACGACTATGGCAACTGGAGAACAATACCCGAGTTTAAAGAGTTCGTATTGCAATCTTCGGCTGCAGAGATTGTCGGGCAGCTTCTAGAAACAGAGGTAGGCCTAAGGTAGAATGACGTCAGACATAAACAGTGGCGTATATCTAGAAGTCCTGAATTGGGGGTGCTGATGGGGGGGCCTCGAAGGTGAAGTGGGGGACGCGATGATCAGTTGAGGGGCGCTAATTCGCAAAATATGGCGATTTTTAACTACTTAACTAATGACAATGGATATTTACAATAATTAGGCCTACAATTAGTATAGTGATGATGGTGATGACGATGATGATGATGATGACGATTCAGATTATGAGACGAATCTGATGATGATAATGAAGATGATGATGGTCATGATGATAAAAAATAAGGCAAAGACAATAATAAAAACAATAAAATGCAAAAAAATGTTTGCACAAGCCAGACCGACCCAAAACACGAAATGCTTGGCCCCGATAATGGCAATGGCATAGCCATGGAAGCATTTTGCAAGTGGTCAGGCCAATATAGTAACAGCGGGGTAGGGTTGGGCACAAAATACTTTGGTTGTTACATTGACCAGCCACACCTATCCACTGATACAGGATTTTAAAGTTAGTGCGATCTGGGCATATCCACCCCAGCCCCCACCATGTTTGGGGCAAGGTGCACCATTTTTTAAATATGGCACGACAGTGGCGTAACAGTTAACAAAATAACTTATTTTCTGAAGTGATCCCTAGTAAAACCATCCCCACTGAACACCGTCTCTATATAGGCCCTATCTAGAATGGACAATAAAAATGTTGTTTATGACAGGGGATTATTTACAATTTATTTCTATTTTATTGAGGTAACAATTATCCTGTCAGATAACATTCTGGTATTTCAGATTTTAGGTTTTGGTGCCGGAATATTGATTACTAATTATATTATACATATACAAAAATACTTTATTGTCATAAAAATACGCAGTACAATATATACTGCACATGTACTTTACTTTAAATTAAAGTTTTGTAGCCTGAATATAAGATTATATATTGAAGTATATTTGCACGAACCTAGTCCTACAAATTTTGATCGGAGCATGCTTTTACTATGTTCACAGCAGACTGAAGAGATCCCCATAACTGACTGTCGCCGGGCGAGGGTGTGTGTGTAATGTTCATGAGGGACTATCCCATGAAGATTTTTTTTAAAGAATATGACCTTATATGGCATCCTATTCTTAGGGTATGAATCAAGAAAAAATTAGGCATCATATTCACAAAAAAAAATGTCCTCTACATTATGCTAAAGAGTTTGCCCAGAATAGCACCCAGGTTTAAACTGTTATATCTGGACACAGTACCGTAGCATGACTCAAATTAATGACCAAATCACATTTCGTCAATCAATGTAGATGTATTGCGAACTAAAAGATAACTTGTTCAAAATTCAATTTCTTATCAGTGTCACATTAGATAAATTGACTTGCTTATTCCTCCATTAATAAAATGCAAGGAACACGAATACATAATGATACAATGAATAACAGTGAACAAATTTACACAATGTGCAATGTATTGTGAAATATAAAGAACATGCTAATAGATAAAACATGTGTTATGAATACACAGGATGCAATATGCTATGCATTTTTATTTTGGAAGTAGGCCAACAAATTAATGAATACAGTAGAATTTCGAGAGGTCTGAAGCATTAATAAAATAATTTATCACGCTCTAAATGAGGTGTACTATCACTTGAATCTTTAAACGTAGTTAATTAAGTGCTGTGTTTGCTTTTGCATAGACCATATAGGCCTACCGATTACACTTTAATTTTAGTCAATTCTTAGTTTATTTATGGCAGACAGACCATATATGTATAGGCCTACACCTCCATGGACAGATCTACCAGAAGCCAAATTATAAAGACATAGGACTACCTAATATGCACAAGATTTAAGGGCGATCCAAATAGATTTTTTTTTTTTTTGTGAAAAGCTGGTTAGTTTTAGAGGAATCCAGGTGTTCAGGTGTTCTACCGAGTAAACTTTGTTTACATAGGTGCCCAGAGAAAATATGAAATAATTATGATGATGATGGTGATTATGTTAAAGGTGATGATGAGAGGACGATGATAACGATGACGATGATGACGGCGATAACGATGATGATGATGATGATGATGATAATGATGATAATGTTGATGACTATGATAATGACATAGGCCTACTTTATATTATGGTGGTGGCATGGTTTGAGTACTGAAGTGAAGTGAGCCCAAACTGCAATCAAGGGGAAAGAGCCGACTCCAACTCCCAGAATTGTATGAATAGTTAGTAGTTATTTTAATATTTATACCTCTAAACATTTTCAAAATCAATCTTTATTATTAAATTAAAAATTCTCAACAAAAACAAGCGCATGGTAAATTTTCTTTAAATATATAATAAATTCATATAATTAATAGGTATCCGTATATATTTATTAAAAAATAATATCAATTGAGAAAAAGTGGTCCGGCCAAAGTAGGTGCGGCCGGTGCGGTTCCGACTGCCATGTAATGGTAATGATAAGAATATGTACACTAATTACCTGTACTCGCGCGAATAAGCGCCCGTTTGAATAAGCGCCCCTCTCGAATAAGCACCGTAACGTGAACATTTCCTTAAGCGCCCCATTTGAATAAACGCCCCCTCGATAATTCATTCAATTCTGGACTGCGGATGTTGGTATGGTTTGAGGTGTGGAGTGGAATCACATTCTCCTTTAGTCAATATCAAAATGAGGATATTTATCTTGGACAGATGAGAGCTCTCTGGACAGACAGTATATTTCCAACTTTCATCATCTTACTTTTTTCTATAGCCTAGTCCTACGGCTTTTCCGACAATTCGCAAAACCTGCAATGATCATGCAATTCTGCTAATCTCAATCGGCATGGCCAATAAGTAACCACCACCACTAATTTCATCTGTTATTCTGCTGTTATGTGATAATGTACTCACAACATTCTTGTCATGGTAAGCGATTTTTGATGACGATTCTAATGATGATAATGAGGATGATGATGGTCATGATAATAAATATGAGACAAATACCCTTAATTTTTTTAGTGTTAAACTGTACTATCAAAACAATTTTTAGTTTTGAAATAATTACGATTTGCAAAGATATTCACCAACTGGATAAGCCATTGGCCCTTGCTTGGGCACGTGCAGGAAACAGACGACTCCCTTCATTTCCTTGTTCCAATAACTTGATTCACAGAAGGTGGGTTTCTACCACGAGCATGTTCTCACGAAAGACGCAGGGACGTACAAAGTCACACCCTGGCACATGGACCAGTCCTACTACCCAATAGATGGTGACAAGGTAGGTGAGATACGTAAACATTATTCTGTATAGGGGTGTTTCTTTGAGTGTCAGAGAAGTTTCCTATGCCATGGAGAAGAGATTTGTGGCTGTCAGGGTCGAAGGTTTTACAGATGAGTCTTGTTTATCAAAGGGGTCGATGCGCAAAATGCAAGCGCGGAACAAGTAGGTGGG
>NW_022714865.1:68685-69258 GCF_011630105.1 Anneissia japonica
CCCCCGTTGGGAAAATCCTAACGCCACCACTGCTTTCCGACTGATTGAAGCAGCTATGCCTATTTGAAAAAACTTGTACCGATTATCTGCCTCAGTGTAACTCGATAATCGACGCAGAAACTTTAACATATAATTTCTTTCATATTTTTTATAGGTTTGTTCTATTTGGTTACCAGTGGATCCGATTCCTCTCAGTTCGTCTCTACAATTTGTCAAAGGCTCTCACCGCTGGGGAAAATGGTTTTACCCCAGAAAATTCGCAACCTCATTAAACTATCAACTAAAGAATTCAACAATGAATAACAGTAATCCTAAAACATTCGAGAATGTACCGGATATAGATGGCGGTGGTTATGATATTTTAAGTTGGGAAGTCATGGTAAATAATAATTATTATATTATGTACTTCGATACCATTTATCTGGTACTGAGAAGTATTATCTGAGCGCATTGTCATACAAATAAATTTACATTCAATATTCTAATTGCTTACAAACTTAATGGCCTTCATTGAAATAAAAGAGTTTTACGAAGTGTCGATCGAATTTAAGACCTAACCAATCAGAATAGAGC
>NW_022714865.1:69405-89097 GCF_011630105.1 Anneissia japonica
TATATTGATTTTCTCGTTGTAATCAATGTTACTCAATTTTAATTTACCAGCGACAATAGTTAATTATATATCGTAATACATAAAATTAACTGAGAGTATTAAACCATTCACTGTTTCCTGATTAAACAATTGCTAACTCATGGAATACACAGTGACAGATCTTTGTCTGTCAGAATAGAGACTGCTCGATAAGACTTCGCATTTTGTCTTATATAGGCCTACTTTTCATTTTTTTTTATTAGCCTGGTGATATCATCGTATTCGATATGAAAACACTTCACGGAGCTCCCATGCACACGTCAGCGGAAACACCGCGGAGGATCTTGTCGACACGTTGGCTAGGGGACGATGCAGTGATAGCGGAGCGACAGTGGGAGGTGTCGCCACCACTGAAAAAAGGAATGGCTGCAGGAGAGCCAGCGATTTGCGATGAATTCCCTCTGGTATGGGCAGTCTAAATATGCACACAATTCGTTAACTCCCTGGTTATTAGTACAGTAATATTTAAATACGTTTATATTCCTCTTATTTTGTCAGAGCATTTTAAATCCAGTAGGTCACAACCGACACATAATTAGGTGCAACAATCGTGATTTACGATGAATTCTGGCACAACTTAAATCTGCACAAAATTCGACAACTCTCTGGTTTTAGCAACATTTAAATACCTTCATATTCCTCTCTTTTTTTAATTAAATCATTTTGATTGATATAATACTATACTATAATATTATTATTCTTATTAATAATAATAATAATAATAATAATAATAATAATACTACTACTAATAATAATAATAATAATAATAATAATAATAATAATAATAATAATAATAATAATAATAATAATAATGGTAACATACTGGCATGTACAGTACTGCAAGCACAACGGAGAGCAAACTAAGACCTTTATTTTCTTCAAGTGGGCCCTCTATCGACAGATAAGTAAATTGCTTTCCGACGAAATTTTTTTATTCATAAAGTGTGAATATACGAGAATAAATATAAAAAGAAATGTTATATACATTTCTTTCTTCAAGCACATACAATGAAACTACAATTAGTTTAATGACATTTCTGTTTTAATACTTCTCCATAAATGAATATTCTAAGCAAATGGACTGTGTTCTCCCAGGCAAGGTTCTGTGATACATAAGTCATTTTATTTCACACAATAGTGTTTATTGTTTTCATTGTATACATCGCATAAACGTATATTATTTGTGCCTTTATGAACACTACGGCAACATGTGTTCTTACCAAAACTTTAAACTAAAAGTCAGTTGATAAACTTGCAGAAAATTATCCTGTAAAGACAGATGTTGCTTTTGCATCGGCTTTAACCATAAACCACTATTAACTAACATTAACTAAACGTACTGTACTTTGATACGAATGTGAAATTATTCCTATATTTCCATGGTTATCAGCATCATCTCCGCTTCCTCTTTAGTCCTGTCAGTGGCGGTGCCATGGGGTAAGGAGGAAATTTCCTTTTCAGACAAGTATGGAACCCTATCATCGGATGTCACTTGAGGTTGTTGGACTAACTCAAACCAAAAAGTAGTGTGATTACAGTTTTTAATATTGGGGATTCCGTGTATTGTAGTCTAAAACAATTTGTACCATCTAAACCATGAAATCCTGACAACAGTCCCCCCCCACCCCCAACACAGGTTTTACTCTGGGACCATGGTTACTATACAGACCCTTGGTTCGGATCCCTTGCCTGGCATCTTAGACTTAGTTGTCAGCAAATTTCTTGAGCCATCACTACAACATCGTTGTCGCCGCCGTTGTCGTCATCAGCAACATACTTTATTATTATTAATAATAATAATATTGTACCATTATTATAATTTTCCAAAAGCTAAAGAAACCAATCAAACAAAAACTATTGCATAATTGCTGTTTTTATTACAAAAAAATATCATAAATATACTGGAATATCTTAACGTACATTCATGTGTTACGATTCTTCCATTTTTAAATACACATCCTTAAAAATATATCGTAAGTTTTAGCAAAAATACACTTTTAACAGGGACATTTATACATAATAATCATCTCAATAACAGCTTAACTTAAATTTGTACACAAATTTGTATCAAGGTTTTAGTGGTTACATCACATAAATACATGAAAAAAACAAGGAATGTTTACAAACTGAATTAAAATATTAAAATGATACAATATATTTTTGTTCCATCGAATCCACAATCAGGACTATTGAAAAAATTGATGCACGAATATTTTACATACGGTACTTGTGACACAAAATATTCCTAATTTCTGTCCTAATAACTATGCATATTAGTCACCGAACTTATGATTATAAACTTTGATTACAATAATCAATCCACTGTTTTCGTGTACAATTCATTCTTGATTTTTTTTTTATTTATATAATTTTGAGTGCCTTTATATATATAAAAATGTTAATTATTCTTTGTGGGTAGCTTTTCAAAATTAAGATTTTTCTATGATCATCTGACTATTGGAAATCGCTATCACGTTGATATGTGCTCTAGAATGCAGCAATAATTATAGCTGAAAATCTAGTTTAACTTTTTGCACTACAGTCTCGAACCATTCACAGAACAGTCTCAGAATGTATAAGGGCTTAAGCTTTTGTGTAATCATGAATCGAACAAATAATAACTAAAAAACTTGGTATTGATAAATATAATTACACAAAATTGTAAGAAATTAAATTATAAACACACTTTTATAATATCTTGTGTCCCCTTGCAACAGTTCCATTCAAAATCGGTTGGTCAATGAACTCTATTGTGCAGCTTCCTTCTGTACTACAGGGGGCGCTCTCCAGCTCAAACAAGACAATGAAATTTTCTGTACGCTTCAGTATTGTTGCTGGAACATACAGGGTGACTTGTGGGCCCTCTACAGGCCAGTACCGACCAAGATTAAAGCCATTGATATACGCTTGTCCCTGTTAAAAAAGAATGCACAATAAACATAATTGACAATAAAGACTACTGTATTGGATACAGTAAACAATTTACGGTATATTGGTGTAAAATCTCAAAACCTTTAAACACAATTAACTGCTGAGCTAGTCAACATGAACAATGAAATTCTGTATTTGAATTGCTTAATTTGGTGTTTAGGTTATTAGTTCACTTAAAAATGAAAATGAAATTATGTTTTCTTTGCAAATTAACTAATGCATAAAAAATACTATAAACTGAACTGAATGGTTCTTATCTGTATCTCACTTAAGTTAATAATGTATTGCATCAGATTCAATGGGCAATTCATTTTTCCAATTACAGTTCTGAAGGTGTTTTGTAACAGAGAGTAAATATTTCTTATAAAATAAAGATACTTCTGTATGTCATAATGTTTAACTCAAATACTTACTTTCGTCCAGCCCGACACTTTCAAGAATGTATCCCTTGGTTCAGTGATATCTGGTGGGAGAGCAGGCATTGTGCCACTGTACAGAGTAGGAACATTCAGCTGTGTCTGGGGGCTAGGCCAGGTCAGTTCAAATTTTTGTGAGATCTTTGGCACAAATTCATCAAGTTGAAGTGAGTAGATTTGAAAGCCCTCTAGAATTGTGTCGCCTAATGTTATATTTCCAACTATTCCCTGCCATGTAAAAATAAAATATGTGTTAAAAGAGAAATCAAAAATATTATTTATATAATGAGAACTGAGAGAAATGATAAAGAACATTAGGAAAAGAAATAACATTCATGCATATATTGGCAAGAAGGTGAATTATTAATTTGATGTGTTTGTATATTATTGGTAGCCAATGATAGTAATAATTTTAATATTAATTATTCTTTATTGTTTACCTTCATGTCTGCGATAGTTTCACCAAAATTTATTCTCCCTTGATTCTCCACAACAATATCCAAGATGTCACCTTTTGATGCTGTTATATTCAGTCCAGTCGGCTTGTTTCGTACAACAATCCCAACAGGCACCTGTAACCAATCAAATTACATCAACTAACAATAAAATACAATATATATAAAAATAGTGTTAATAATAAGACATTAATAACAACAACATTAAAATGTTTTCTGGACTCTACAACTGAACCCTACCTTATCCCAGGTGCTTCATCCATTTACTGCCCTGTGTGTGGCTACGTTCAGACTTGGAAATAAGCCAGGCTTGAGTTAAGCCCGGCTTAACTTTGGCAGGCGTTCAGACTAGCGGGTTTAGCCAAGCGAGAATTTGCATAATAATGAACCGTAACCAGGAAACGTGTTTCAAAACATTGCTTGCGAAATGTACACTCGCTCACAGCGTACGTAATTGAATGCTGATTGGTCATTTCGTCACCCTAAGTCAATGCAAAACCCCCCGCAACGATTAAAGCCCATCTTAGAAAAGTTAAACATGGTGGCGCGCCAGGCCTAGTTACTATAGGAACACAGCCCGGCTTGAGATAAGCCACCTGGTTCAGACTGGCAGGTGGATAAACCCGGTGAGTTGAGCCGGGTTTATCCACCTAGTCTGAACTAGGCCTGTGTAAATTATAACCAAAATACATAAAATTATTGCAATGCTCATATTTGTTTCATACCTGGTTGATTATTATGTATCCCCGATCCCGTATCCCTGGGATATCCAACAGCGTTGCCTTGGTAACATTAATTGCAATTGTTGTCCGATACATTATGAATCCAAAACTCTGAAACAATAATTGGTATTATTTTAATTACATTTTTTTTTTAAATGCAGAAGTTTATTATAATTATAACTGTAGTGACTATCAAATTTTTATAATTCTATATAATTACAGTAATACAAATAACAATTATAAATGAAGCATAAAATTATAAGTCTATAATCTTATGTATGTGGTAATTACAGCCTCATTAGTTCTACACATACTGACAGTTAGAATGTAATGTATGCACAGCTGTGATAACAAGACAGTGTTGCTTGGGGTATGATTATTATTCATACCTCCATGCTTGAATGTAAATTAATATGTTAAGTAACAAACAGTTAACTTGAATCATACAGAGATACATTGCAGTAACAGCCATACACGAGCATTTCAACAAGGCATCCAAACTGACCTGCTGCATTGCTTCCATGGTGATGGGATAATTAGATTTGATTGGTCCATAGGGGGTCAGCTTATCTAGAACATCATACAGTGAGCCAACTTTGGTCATCGTCGATTGACCGTAAGCAAGCTTTTGAGTAGCTGGAGGCACTGGAATTAAGGGGACCTTAGCATACTGAAACAAAAGAAGATAATTGTTTATTTATATCAATAATTAATTCAGGTTTGTAAAAGATGCAAGATTAAACAGAAAGAGCAAGCACAAAGACAAAATTCTTTAATTATGGTTACAAACTTCCCAAAAACAAAAGGATTTGAAATGTTCATTGTATTATTTATAAAAATCAACTGTGAATATACAACACAACTTAATGCCTTACACAATATATGTAATTAAATACCAATGTAATAATTATAGTAAAAGATTAAAGGAGAACATAACACTATATTTTTATAACAATTAAATTTGAAAAAAACATAGGTAAAGAACTACAAAAATATATATGCAAAAAAATCAATAATTCAAATTGATTGCTGCCTTTTGGCACTAATTTCTTGAGAAAAACAGTAAAGTCATTTTGCGGGATTTGAACTCAGGTTTCAGGAAATGAAAGACAAGTGCCACAAATGCACAATTCCAGCCTCTACTCATTAACTGTTGCTCAGAAAATAATTGGGTGATATACCTTCTTGATGATGTTTCTAATAGCCATGAGTTTATCTGTTGGATCCCCAGCCTCAGTGAGAGGGGCGTCATAGTCATAGCTTGTTGGTTGAGGACTGTATACTGTGTTGGCTCCATTCCAAAATCCAAAGTTAGTTCCACCCTCAAACATATACCTGAGGAAACAAAGTTCATCAGATAGAAACACAACTTAGTCTCAAATGAAAAAAAACATTATGAGCTTCAGCTAAGAATTCATTTTCCAGTCTTGCAAGATCAAGATCAGTTGATAATCATTAATTCAAGATTTCATTTACACTGTCTACAAGCACTGTCTAGACATGAATATGGCTGGCTATAAGATATACATAAAAACAGCAAATCATGGGGTAATGACTTCAGGATGTTTACATTTTTAAAAGACATTAAGATAAATATGGGCTTGCAAAAGGGTCAATGTTAAACGATATAGGTAGTGAGATATCAATTTTCTTATTCTCATTTTTCAAATGAAATATCTAAACTTAATTATAAATTATGATGTACAGTACATGTATATAATTATTTTTGCTGTCCTGGATTATAGCCAATCACATAATGGTATAGCATATCTATAAAGTTCATTAAAGTCATATTAGACTAAACATAATTTTTTGTCTATTGATTCAAAATATTCAAAAACTATTATCCTTTTCTTTATCCTCTTGAATTAATTAATTTATTTTGTTGTTGATTAGCCAAAAAGTTACAAATGCAGGCTTACATATTTACCGAGGCCCCCATGGCAAGGATCTTATCCAGGAAATCTGTGACCTTCTCCTTAGTAACGGTTGAGTGATTCTGCCCCCAGTGATCAAGCCAACCAGTGTAGAATTCAGAATTGACCTGGAAAAGTAAGAGAAGATTTATAAATAAATAATATTATATGATGTACCCTATGCCTCCATATGAGGTGAATTTATTGAAATTCTTTATTAACCAGAGTCATTAAAATTGAAGACAACAAACGAAGCAGACACAGACAGAACGAATTAAGAGTTAATTCATCGTCTAAAATTAAATTCCATTGGGGTTCCAAGAAAACACTAAATTTCTAGACATAGAAACAATTTTTAAAAAGTAATAACAAAAAGAAAATCATTGCATATAAACATTTTAAAGGCTAAAACAAATTGTATTGTACTGATTTTTTAGCTTGTGCATGGTAAGCTAGAAAATACAGTAAGTTCAGATGAAGAACACATGAACATCACCTACCAATGGGCCCTGAGGCTGGAATTTTCTCTGAAGTTTAAAGGCACTAGAAATATCACCAACTGAAAGTATTCATTTAAAAATGAGAAAACATTTTAAAGTTGTCATATCAAGATTTTGAAATTAATGCTACGATAAAATAATGTGTATGGTGTGTATATAATACATATTGAAGACAGTGTCAAAGTGCTTAGAGAGCTTTGGCATTGGTTTGGTTGTCAAGATACCTTCCTTCAAATCCTAAGATTCTGAGTGGAATCCTGGCAAAAAAATGCAATGCTTATTAATTTAAAAGAAACAAAAAAAAAGAGGAAAATGGAGAGCCATTGCATCCAACCCTGACTGCAAAAGAAAGGAAAGGGTCTGGAGTTCTAATCCTAATACTGGACGATGTTTTTACGAAAATTATTTAATAGAGACTCTTAAGAAAATCTCTTCTATACTTTTGCCCTTTATATGTTATATAACTTATGTATCTTGCATTCCACATGGACCTTGATTAAGTACCTGTACCAAAATCTACAGTTGCATACAGGCCCTGTAGTGTCCCACACTTAAAGTTTTTCTCATTAGCTCCATCTGTTGTGAAGAGGACAACTGCATCGGCACCGAGGGCTTCTTCAAAGGTATTTTTCAAGTGCCTGATGTAGTCATGATCACAGGCATAGTAGCTACCATACTCATTTTCAACCTGCAATAGTAATAATAAATATGGTGATAACGATTATAATAATAATAAATTAAAATATTTATTATAAAGATTATAATAGGAACAATAACAAAAATAATAATAATGATAATAATACTCTTAACAATAAAAATAATATAGTTGATATAATATTGATAAAAATCATCATTACCAACATAACAATGATGAAAATAATGATCATTTAATAATCATCAAAATAATAAAGATGATTATAATACAGTACTAACAGTACTTATTATTGGGTATGTTGCCAAAATGAAGAAGAAACAATTGACAGCAACTGCATCAAGCATTAAGATAACTTTATTCTAATTCTAATTCAACATCAACTTACATAGTAAAAACAAGTAACATGACATAAATTTAAGAAGAGAGATGATGAATTGAAATGAGAAAGTGGCATTGAAAACAAGCAAACCTTTCCCCCAAGAAGCCCTAAAAACAGAATAAGATCGACTTGACTAACTTAACTGCAGGTAAAACTATACCCCGCCAGACACAATCCCGATATTTTTATAAGGTTTCAGGGTAAAAAAATAAAACCATTGTACTCACTTGAATACTTATAATTGGGCCTCCATTAGAGTAGAGAAGGGGCTTAATTTTAGGAAGCAGGACACCCATCCACCTGTCAACAGCTTGGATATAATCTGAGAAATATACAAATTGACAAAATAAACCAGTATCCTTTAAGAAACATCACATATCAAGAACAAATTGAATAATTGTAGTTAGTTTACCAAATAAGAATAAATAATAATGTATAAAATATGTAGTTAAATGGTATATGTACTGCATTACAAAACTAAGTAGGAAAACAAAATGATGTTAAATTAATAAAGTGAAAATATCTGTCAACAAAAACAGCTTAAAAACTTAATATTTTTGAATTGCTATTTTAAAGTGATCAAATATGTAATAAAATCTCAATTTCATTTTCAAAGCAAATATTTTCTGTTGATTAACAGATTGGTTAAACTATTATATCCTTAACATTACTAGTAGCCAGGAGTTTATACAAATAATGTAGAAATTATATAGAAATGGTATAGTATTATTTATACATTTGCTATATTGTGAGAAAAACAATATCATTCCTATTTTCAATCGCAAACTAATAACTAATACTTAAAAATATAAAGTCTCTTCAAATACAGAAAATATGATATAGTGACGAACTCAATGTTATGAGAAAACTATACTGTATATAATTAAATATTCTCTGTGTTCTTTCCTTATAAAGTAAAAACATTTTAAATGTCTTGTGAAACATTCATTTTGTGGATATTTGAAACAAATGTTTTATGTTTTAAACTGTTGACAGGCAGTCTCTAGTGTCCGAAGCACTCACAATTAATTTCCGTTTTGCACTTCCTCACTGAGATTTTTATGTTATTATTTTATTGAAACTCACTTAAGTGCCTTTTAAACTATCAATTACAAATACAGAGAATACTACAAAAGTTGGCCCATAATATTAGAATAAAGCAAATTATAACTTAGTGAGAAGAATTTGAAAGTTTTTACATTGTATATGTAAAGGATACATTATATTGATAATTTTATTTATTTTTTTTTTTTTGCTTAGTTGGGGCGTTAGCATACGTTAATTTTATATACAGTTCCATTTTTATCAAATTACAGTCTTCAATTTATTAATGAGCTTTTGTTACCTTTCTAGCTTTTGATATCTGTTGTTGTCATGGGCTAGCTTTCATTCCATTCTTGTTTAGTTGTAATTTGGTGTTTTTAAGTATTTTCATGATTTGTAGTTTTGCATGTATAAGGTTGAAAGTGTGTTCTGTGCTCTCCTTTTATTGATTTGATTGAGATTGTTTGTGATTGAATTATAAAATTTATCCTGGTCTTCAGATTTCTACTATTTTACTTCTCTGTTCTGGGTTTTTTTAAAAATAAAATTAAATGAAAAACAGTAATACTGTACTATTAGTACTATAAAGCAGCTGCCATAATATTTGGCAAAAACAGCTTCTTGATACAGTATTATTGGAAAAAATAAACAAAGATTGGCCCCTGTACCAAATTAACCCAGGGTCAATTGGTGAAAATTGAGTATCTACTGTATATACTTTTAATAGTATTATAATATTTATCACCTATTCAAGGAAGTGTATAATATATGGAGTGCAATTGTAGCTTAGCAGTTAGTGTGTTCATTTTTACCCATGAACACTAAAAATAGGATACTGATTGTTGCTGATTGCTGGCACGTTACCTTCATCCATTGTCCTCAATTTGATGACACCATCTTTTAGCAGCCATGACGGCAGTCCTCCCTGTAAACACACAAATCATATGACTGCATCATTATGCAATATTAAATAAAAATAGACAAATACTTGAGATAATGCCAGCTTTGAGAGTGGTACATCCTCATTTTCTATCATCATCATATTATCATTTGAGACAATGCCAGCTCTGAGACACACACAGTGGTACATCACTATCATTTATCTACCATTATCAGATTATCATTCTTGTCAAATTGATAAATATATTCAGGTAAATAAACTACAGATAATGCCTGTGGACCTCTCATACTGTATCACTACCATTAATGCTGATTTCTTACCATGTCCCATTCAGCGCAGATGTATGGGCCAGGCCGTAGAATGACAAGTAGACCAGTGTCATTTGCTTTCCTGAGAAACGCTACAAGATCCGCATTATCCTCAAAGGTATACCTCCCTGGTGATCTCTCATGGAAGTTCCATGGTACATATCTTCATTCAGAAACAATAAATAGATCGTTGATTAAACTTTACAGACAATCCAAATGATTAAATGAAAACTTTAGGAGGATGTAAAGCACATACTAGACTGTACGGTTATTTAAAAAATATATTTAAATATTACTTTTCTTCATATAAATTAGTTATAATGAGTGATATATTTTAGACTGAGTTAGCACCAGCTTTATCATAATCCTAGTTGTAGGAAAAATTTTATCACCAGCGCATCTGCAGATGCTATCCACAAATAAAATACTGGGTACTACTGTATGACCAAATATTAAATTCTAGTACTTTTCACGAAACACCATGACATTTTCCATGAATTTAAAGGGCCAAATCTTAAATTTCATATCCCATAACTTTTCAAGGACCAAAATACTAAAATTCATGACTTGAATATTTAATATTTCCTCACTTTTTTTAAAGGTTTGCTTTGTCACAAGACTGTGACAACAGCTGGTTCCAAATGGTGCACTGTACCAAAGAGCTATTGACCTTGTACATATTACCATTATCTGAGCAAAAGAAGTTCCGGTTAAGTTTGTCAAACCCTCCCTTCTGGCTACAGGCCACATTATGCCAAATTTTAAATCCTCAAATTTTATTGCCTTATATTGGATGTACTGGAAAATCCTGTAGGGTAATTTGAACAATTTCTGATAAAAACTAGGTTCTTTGTTGTGTTAAATGATAAATAATAATAAACTGTACTATCTATTTAGTGGCGGATCCAGGAATTGGAAATAGAGGAGACCCAGGGAGGGACTTCAAAGATGGAGTGTTTATACGACCTCAGCCTCACCATGGTTGCAGCCAGGTAAGACAATGCATGATTTTGGCACCTCTAGTGGCTGGAAATGGTACTCACAGACTTCAGTTCTAATATAATTTTAATTTTTTATCCATTTTTTTTTATAATTTTGAAAAATTTGGGGAAGGGGGCCTGGGCCAGCTGGGCCACACCCTTGAATCCGCCACTGCTAATACAGAAAACTAAAAAACTAATGTATTTTAACAGACAAGCTAAATTGAAGTCACTCATAATCTTACCATATTTTTTCTCTACAATTTTATGATTATCCTTGAAATTACGTTCAGTATATTTTTTATCTGAACGGAAGTGTTACTGCTGCAATAAAAGAAATGAGTTAAAGTTGAAAATATATTTAATAGTTTTTGAACAGACGGAAAAGAATGACAATGACATTTTTAGTCCCCGTAAAAATCACAGGAAGGATGCGCATCGCCTGATGTGAGTACTGTAGGATCAATCATCAACATTACTGGCCCAATTCTTGGGTATAAAGTTCTTGTAGCTTAAAACATTGCTATGATTAAAAGTTCAATGACCTGCAGTAATTTTTTCATAGAAATGTTTTCTATAAGAAGGAAATATACAAAGGCGCTGGCATCAGTATTTCCGTGGTCACTGGATACTTAGTTGGCAAACCAGCACATTTTTTTTGTGTGCAAATTTCTCCGCTCCCTGGGGAGTATCCCTAGTCATGTTGGTTTACACGCACAACCACATGTATGTTCAATGCCACAACATCCAACCAGGTACCCATTTATACTCCTGACTGGAGAGAGGCAAACGTAAGTAAAGTGCCTTGCCCAAGGACACAAGCAATGCAACGAGCATCGGTCTCAAAATCCCGATCTCACGATCAGAAGACCGACACCTTACATGCTGAGCCACATGCTCCTAAATATTAGCCTAAAATTATTTGTCCATGTCCTGGTAACTACATTACTACAATCTGAAAGAGCTACAATTTATTGGGAACTCTAAAACACCTTATATAAATTTATATAAAATATCATATCATATCCTATTGTATGAATGAGGCTTTTTCTCAAGTAGCACCCTAAGAAAATCTATGCACTTTAGCAGCACTCCTTTTTTTAACATTTTGAGAATGGCAGGCCCTTTTTTTCATGTACATGCATAAAAGCAGTTAATAAAGAATATAATTTTCAATAGTGTGTTTATCTGCCACTCTGAATTATACACTTCTAAGGTAGTAAGCCATCTAATTATATCTTCAGACATATTATAAAACCACAAAGACTTCAATAGCTGTACAGACCCAAACTCTATTGCATAGCGTATGCAATTATCCTGGCAGACATTCAAAGACAGTCCTACTGTTCAACCACTTTAAAAAATATATTTTTTTGCTATTGAAGCATCATATGACAAAGTCATTAATAAATGTTAAATAAATGAAAATGAAATGAAAAATCACCACAATAGAATTTATAAATTGTCAGTTCTGTAGTGTTTATAATAATTATTAACAGAAATCTTAAAAAGAAACTATAAACACGGAGCTGCATTTCTATAACCTAAAAAAGTTCATCGTATGTGTGACCTAATATGGTGAATTCACCCAATAGTTTAAATCCATTTCTGATGCTGTGCCAAATATATGTAATAAAATGGAATGAAGTACTAGGAAAACAACACATCTCAACATCCCTCTTGGGAGTGTTATATTCTGTCTACCCAGGCCTCCGTTGTCTTAGTTGTTTTCCATTTTATTTAGATGCAGGTTTCTTTGGGATTGGAGCATACAGGTGAATATGAGACTTTGAAGTAGTCAGGAACTTCAACATCTGTTCTGTCTGATAAAGACCATTATCTGATCTTTAAATCAATTTTTCAGCATGTCGATACAAGTTTAAACAAAAATAAGAAATTAAAAATAACATAACACATGGACTGCCAAACCTTTTTTTAAGTTTCATTCCTGTGTGCCAAAACAAGTTAACATGTGCAAACATACTTTTTTGAAATTTTATCTAGTCACATATCATCAAAATTATGTGTCTAATAAATTGGCGGGAAAATATTAGGGGACGGGGGGAAGTAAACTCATCGAATACACTGTGATAGCACTTTATATTGACTATGCCAAGTGCGACTTATCTCGTCCGCTTTTTGCATGGGTTGGTATATGTTCGAAGGGAGCCGCTCAGGTGTACTACCGGCAACATAACGCCACAAACATACATATGTCATTGCACGTTAGCATCTAGGTGTATGTTCCCCTAAATACCAGCCGTTGAGTCTGTGGTTGTACAGTGTATAACAAAGAAGTTATAAATGCTAGAATGCAGCAACACCCTGTGAATGAGTATAATCATTGCTGGCAGCCAACGTGCTTAATAAATGACTAAATTGTCATAATTTTTCCAGATATGGCATCAGATTTCAAAGATACCGTGTGGAACTAAATCTGGAAAATCCTCAAATATTAAATTAAATGACTTATATTATTATCAACTTTCAATATAAAAAAGTCAAAACATGAAAGTGTTATTTTTCTGACTAATTTAGTTCACATTTTTGGTTCTATGCATGCTAATATAGGAACAGTATAGTTGTGTGTTTGTTTAAAAAGAATAATTTTTATAGTTTTAATAAGTTTAGTTGGCATTGGTATTGCTGGGCATTTAGAGAGTGCAGTCTCTACGCACTTTAACAACTGTTTTTGAAAAGAAGAAAGCAAGGAAAGGAACATAAGAAAATTAAAAGAAAAAAAATCATAATAAATAGCTAATGATGTTGTAATTTTTCATACTCACACTTGGATTGCATTCAAGCCAGTGGCATACATTTTCATGAGACGATCATCCCAGTATCCTCTGGGAACTCTTGCATAGTGGATACTACCAGAGATGTAGCGGAAAGGTTGGCCATCTTTGCTGAAGGAATTATCATCATAATTGACAACAAATGAATGGGACTTACACTATGAAACAGATAGAAAATTTTCACATCATCAAATATTTATGTAAACAGTAAAATGTTTTCTACCCATCCATAATTTAGCTTCTAGGTAAGAAGTGAAATTTTCATGAAAGAGCTAGGCTTATACAGAGATTTTCAAAAGGCCAACGAAGGGCAACCCTACAGACAGACAATACAGTTAGCATGGAGGTATAATACCTCCATGCAGTATTAAGTAGACTAGCCTCAGCTGTAACACGACACCCACTCACAGAAGTGGGCTAGGCTAGCCTAATTTAAAAAAAGTAAGGCATTTCGGCCCACAGTAGTTAGTTAACTGCTCTGACTAGCCAAGGTATGTTCATGGTTTTTCCCTGTTAAATCTTAAACCGTCAATGCCTTAAATGGGAGCGTTACCTAGCTACTATACCCAGGATAGCCTAGGGTATAGGCCCTAGCCCAGCCTTATCCCATACCTAGCCTAGCCGGCCTGGCAATGCAACGGGCCCGAGCCTATCTCCACCTAGCTATTTACACTTTATATTACGCTTAATGAATGTAACATTTGAAATTCTATGTATTAACCAATACCTTGCCAAAATTTATAAGTGTAACAAGTAAAGCGATGTTTAATAACATCATTATCTTCATTTTCCCCAAACTCCACGACACTTTGTATCCCTCTCTCTATCCGCCGTGTTATAGTCACCTGATCTGACTTTTTGTTGTTCATGTGATCACTTATAACGGGCCCTGGGTCGTGCATACAAGAAAGCACTATCTCAGAAAGGCAAGCAGAGTGCAGTTCAGAATAAAAATGTTGCTGGAGCTATAGATTTCGATAATAATTAATATAGGCATAATAATATTATAATAACAATATAAACAATATCAATTATATATAGGGCCTATATATATAAGCCTATATATAGTATATATTTATATATATATATTATACATACATATATATCTGTCTCTTATACATATCTTTATTGTGTGTGTTTGCAACAGTTAGCCATATTTCAGAAGAGGACCCTTCCTAACAACAATACCGATTTATTGTTTCCTTAGTATAATGCGCATGCGTGAGGCTTGAAATTGAAACTGCAACTTTTTGAGGACTTGAGCGTTGCTACATAAGTCAGCAGTCAGTGTTAAGACAGCAAGAGGTTTACAGGGATCAATGCTCTGTGTTTTGAACGATCATTTAGAACAGAATAAACCAAAGAAAAGAATTCAAAATGAATCCACGACTAGCAGTACTAGTACTTTTTACGAACGCTCTGTTGGGGAGTGTTAGCAGTAAATTCGAATTTGGAACATCAACAGACGATGCAGTGCGCACCGAGGGTACATATGAGGATTTGTTAAGAGGAAAAGAGGCCCTGCAGGAAAAAGTACAACAAATGTCGGAGACATGCACCAAAGGGACTGATGGGGAGAAAAATCCTACATTTATATGTCAACCTCAATTCAATATACCAGAGCATTTATCAACTGGCGGTGGAAATTGCTGTAACTGTACAAATGGTCTAGCAGAAATGAAATTGATTCTCAAAAAAGTTGAGGCAAAATTGAAGAACCTCGTCACAACAAAGAAAAGCTGTTTTGCTGGTAAGTAGATTCGTCTCATCGTCGATCCCCACCTGATAATTCGAGCACGACCTCCTTTCAGATGCATACCGTACCCTTTTTACTATAACTCTCTCTTCGTTTTTCTCCATCATAAATATATGCAGTGTATTCGTAATTGCACCCACCAATCCAAATTCCTGTTTTTATATAATTGTATTCAATAAATTATAAATGTATAGAAATATCATAGTAAAAAAATAAAAAAGTAAATCAATCCTGTTTTCTAACCGTTTGCCTGTATATTTTTGTGTGACAGCCGCACTAAAATAAATTAAACTACAGAACAAACTCACATATAGTTATGGTGCGGCATATGAATAATAGTGATTAATTTCAACTGCCAAATGATGCGCAAATATTGAAATAAATTGAACATTATCTTGTCTTGTTATCATTTATCTTAATTCTGTTTTGATTACGGACGCACATTGTTAACTATAGACTTTACTGTACAAAGATAAGTTAATTACATATAGTAACTCAACATATTTATTTATTAGTTAGAGTTAACGAGGCCTATATAAGAATATAATTTGAATAAATATTAATTTATATATATATAGTATTATTAATAATATTAATATATTCATCGCCATATGTCATTGTCTTGTTATTATCATTATTAATATCATTATTTAGCATATTATTTTCTAACATAATACAAATATATGTATTACATGAAGGTACAACTTATATTCTGCCCTAGTTAAACGTTCTAGTTAAACAGCTTTGTTTGGTTGTGAGCTAATTTTAAACTTTAACATAACAACTACCTTCCTTTGACGGTAAGCCACTAAACCACGGATATTAACATTTATAATATATTCTTTCGTTTTGACTGCTATTGAGGTTGCTTATAATTATCTACAGAATGAAATACATAACCAACGTTAAAAATATGCTTTCTGTGGTAAACTATGATAAAAACCCTGAAACATTTAAATTAAAACTGTGAATTTGCTCATTTAAAGCGTTCAAAATTTATCAACATCCAATGAGACGGAACACTTTTATTGCTTTTGAAAAATAATATTTAAAATAAAACCTATAAATAATCATAATGATAATATATTATTATTATTATTATTATTATTATTATTATTATTATTATTATTATTATTATTACTATTGTTATTATTATTATTATTATTATTATTATTATTATTATTATTATGTTACTAAAGCCTACGTTAAGGGGAACTTAGACAATGGAGAAATTAAAGAACAATAAAAACAATTAAAAATATTATTATTACTATTATTATAATAATAATAATTATTATTATTATTATTATTATTATTAGTATTATTATTATTGACGTAGGCCTAATATCGGCGACTTCTTCATTCGAACGTGATTGAATAATTGTGGAGTACGGTACATTTTCGCATGGATATAGTTAGAATATTGTTTATTAAATTGGAATGAAAGTTTAACGAGGTCACGGCACCCATAGGAAAAATAATCGGAAGTCAGTATCAAGTTCACGTTAAGAAGTATTGAATAATAATAAGACTTATGGAGTAAATACAGTTTTATGTCATGGTTCAGTGTTTGTTTGTTTTTTTTTTTTGTTTTTTTTTTTTTTTTTTTTTGTTTTTTTTCTTGTTTTTTTTTTTTTTTTTTAGTTCTTTCTCATCGAATGGCGAGTATATTCACCGTGAGAGGGTGAACACCTTAGTATCATTGGATGTTTTCTCAGAATAGGTGGTGATGATGATGATGGAGATGACGAGGTTGATGACTATGATGATGACGATAATGATGATATTGATGGCAATGAGGATGATGATGATAATTATAATAGTAATAATGATAATATATATGATATAATATTTTTTACAAACTATTTGAAGTTGGATTAAACATACCTAGCACATGTTTTTGCCGAGATAGAAAAAACCAAACGTATTTGTACAGTATTTGTAAAAAAATTTTAAAAATTACCGTAATTTGAAGAAAAATGTTCTTATCGCGGCACAATGTGCTCCAAATTACCATGGTTAGTGGGTGCCTGATATCACAATGGGGATCGAGCATTGTCTGTAAGGGTGTTTAAACCTGTGAACTCTCGATGTGTCATTCATACCACGGATAGTGTCAATAATGTGAAGATACAGTAAACGACCGTAGTTTATTTTTCCAAAAAAATTCTCACGTAGTTGATTGCGGGATCAGTTCCAATATAAATAACACATTACTTTAATTGAACACAATAACCAATGAGATCCTTCCTTGGTCAAGGGTAGACAGGATCTACAGTGGATGTGGTTTTGTTTAAATCTATTTTAACTTACTATAGTGGGAAAATAAACAATATAACGACAGGGATCGTAATTCAACATTGAATGGTGATGTTTTTACATCAAAATCTTGGTGAATAAACTATAGAGCACTTTGGTCATAATTGGATTTACATTAATATACTATGCAACATAATGGGTCTACTTATGGTACTTATGCTGTGTACACATTAAATACCTACAGTATAAACAGTCATAATTTATTAATTATTATCTTTTCATTAAATATTTAGATATTTAACAGAAATATAAATACAGTAATTATGACGTCAGTAGGGGCTGCCGAGGATTGGTAATAGTATAAAACTCATCCGAAGACAGGTCTACCCAAAACCCCACTCCATGTTTTCAATGTACAGTACAGATACGGATCCAGAGATGTCCGAAAGGTGGTGGGAGCCGAAGGAGGGTGGGGGAGGGGGGATGCAACATTGGGGACGATCTAGGCAACACTACTCTAGGGCGTCTGGGGCATGCCTATATATCATACAGTGTGATTAATTTATGTTATATAACATGTACCGGTACTCGTTTTTTAATGAATTGGACAAACGTGCTGTAAAAATGATTAACAATTATAAGGCCAAATAAAAGAGATTATTTTGTTGGCCACGCCCGACCGACCCAAAATGTACGAAATTAATTGAGGTTCGGCATTTGATTGATTGATTAATTAATTAATTTTTTTTTACAACGAAAAATATTTTCCCCACCTACTTACCCATTTTCCCAAAAAACACAAGATTTTTTGTTTTTTAATTTATTTTCAGGCCCAAAAAAAATTAAATTAATAATATTATTTTAATTTTTTTTGGGCCTGATACATGCAATACACAAACTACATCTGGAAGAAAAATTAATTGCATTACCATTTCAGAACCTCTACCGAAGGATTGTGCAGAAATACTAGCAAGTGGCTTTGGGACAAGTGGGAAATACGAAATTAAACCAAATGGCGATGGTAAACCTTTTGAAGTTTACTGTGATATGGACACAGCTGAAGGCGGTTGGACGGTACGGGGTCATGCATAAGTTTTTATAATTTTTTTTTGTAGTACTGTATAATAATTACCTTAAAAAACAAAAATTCACTTACAAACACAGGTTAAACCTATTTAATATAAGTGCTGAGGAAACAAAGGAGGCAGAGCCTGTGTTTCATTGTAATCTTCATTGGACTAGGGTAGGCCTACTCCATTGTCCGTAACCACCTCAGATTTATTCCATTGTTCTTTATTAGAACCGTAAGGGATTCGATCGTGTTATTATAGCCTGATACAAATAAACAAATAAGGTTTTTCAAGTAAATAATTGGGTTAAACGTTTCCATTTTTGGTGACATTCAATGTGTGTATTTCAGGTTGTCAAGAGAGAATTGTCTTCGCACCTGCCCTGAATTATTAAAAATGTATTTTAAAATATATTGGGAAAAAGAATACATTAAATTTTATTTCTGTGAGTTCAATTTCTGCCCATATAATAGGTGATCCATACAATTTCGTAACACAGCCCCAACCATTGTGGGACTGAGATGGTCTGGGTCCCAATCCATCCATTTTATTCCTACCAGACCAGG
>NW_022714865.1:89118-91661 GCF_011630105.1 Anneissia japonica
GATAGGAAAGTGGGCGTGGTCGAGCTTCGATTAAAAGGCTTCGAAAGTGGTCCAGGGGGCGAAGACCCCGAAAAGTTTGACAATAAAGGGGTTTTAAAGGCTTATTTAATCAAATTTAGAGTCTATTAATATGTAGAAAATAGGCCTACATATAATTGTGTATGTGAATTGTGTATACAAATTGTGCATTTTTTCCCCGACGGCCCCCCCCCCTCGCTGGCGCCACCCCTGTACCAGACTTGTGGAATACTATTATGATTTTTTTTATTATTCACGGTGCTGCAGAATGTCAGAGAGAGTAGATGACCTAATATTATAAAATTAATAATATCGAATTGGTTGATTTTAATAGGTGTTTCAACGTCGTTTGGATGGGATGATAAATTTCTACCGTGGATACGGCAGTTATCGAAGAGGTTTTGGTAATGTCGAGGCAGAGTTCTGGCTTGGAAATGACAATCTTCACCGCCTGACGTCACAGGATGAGTACGAGCTTCGAATAGATCTGGAAGATTTTGAGGAAAACGAAGTATTTGCTACTTATACAAATTTTTATGTCGGTGACCACACGGAAAAATTCCGACTTACACTAGGAGAATATGCTGGCGGCACTGCAGGTAAGCATGCAAATTTATAGGGGTCTTTCACAGATACTACCTCAGTCTCACCATGATTGGGGCTGAGTTAAGGAAATGAGCACTCCTAGATGACCAGAAATGTCACGCTCAGACTACCTGACCCCAAGAATCCGCCACTGTAAACATAGAGACGAAACAAAACAAAATCGGCGTTGTGTAAAGAAATCCCCGAAGATAAACAAATTAAAGTTCAATATAAAAAAAATCACGATGGTTGTAGGCCTATTAATCTCTTTGGAGTTTATTTAACACTATCGATACTAGTATTATATGTCAAACTTATCGGTGAACAAATATAATGTTTATTTAATGCTTTTCACTATTGGTTCATTTTAAAAATGTATGCCTATTGTTGCCTATTATTTTGGATTCAAGTCAAATATTAATTGTGATGTGTGCTCATTGGTTTAGAAATGTATTTATTACTTTTTCCTAACATGAACATAATTGTATTCGCAGGAGATTCGTTTGCTTACCACGGCAATTGTCCATTTTCTGCAAAGGATCGTAACAATAACGGTGGGCGAAACTGTGCCGAAGAACAAGGTGGTGGGTGGTGGTACAACCAGTGTGGAACAGCCAACCTGAACGGACGCTACTTGGGAGGACGCAATGAGCAACCGTACAAAGGAATCGTATGGTATAAATGGAAGGGCGAGAATTATTCTTTGAAGAAAGTTTCCATGAAATTACGACCAAGCTCTTAATTTTAAAGACTATACAGCATATCTAACATTGGTGACGTAACTGGAGCGGATTTACATGAGGAAGCGGTTCTGAAGTTTTGCTTGTTGTCTTTTGAGTCCTACCTCAAACAATGCGTTATTTGTTGAACTTCTTATCCTAGTCTCATTTAGATTGAAGCGAAGGTAATGCCGTGTTCCCACTGTTGTAAAAACGCCATTAAAACACTGTAAATTTTCAACACCTGACCTGTGGTCATTTTTTTTTATATTATAAAACTGATAAAGTAGCACAACTTTAAAAATGTACTTTTTTTAAAATGTGTTTGTACATTATTATTTCGTTTGAACCTACCCCGGCTCTTGGTTTGCGTTCAAATAAAAAAAAAAAAACTTTTGGCCAATCGGTTTTAAAAACCACGAATTGGGAGCTAACTTCTAATTCGGAGCTGATATTTTTTACGACCGCAGAAGATCGCAAACACATGAATTCGAGCCTTCACAATTTCAAACGGGTAACACATTTTGTTTCAAAGTAAAAAAATACTTATTCATAAATGCAGACTAAAACAGCATCAATGAACAAAGAGGGTCTGGATCACACAGCAGCAAGCTAATTCGACCATGGAGTTACTTATTTCTAGATGATTCAACATACCTAAGGTATGTAGTCTTCTTGCCAAAAATAAACACCGTACTCTATGGGAGGTAGGCTGTTCAACAGAATGAGATGGTTTTTGTTTAACTTGTTGTTAAATAAGATAGTTATATAAATTGATGATTTAAAAGCACAAGCGATGTAACGTACTCAATTGTAAGTTTGCATAACGAAATCCAAACAATTGAAATATAATAAAATGACAGTTATTTAAGTTATCTATATCCGATGACAGAAACGTCACAGATGAAGAATTAATATTCCCTTTGCGCGTCCGTTTTGATTGTATTTGTTTAACCTAATGACACATGACACATTGTATACGGTAACTGTTATTATTTTTAATATTTATTTCTATTTTATTCCTTTCAGCAATACAATTGAATAACAGGATCATTATTACATGTGTATAGGCCACGTTTTATTTCAGTTTATGAAGCTGTTATCGTCAGTGACGTATGGGTGTGCAGGGGAGGGGTACGTTTAAGTAGTTAAAATCACCTTATTTTGAGAGCTTGCACCCCCTCCCCCACACCTAATCATTGGGCCTCCATTGCCCCTCCC